>NW_028317850.1:6757500-6937500 GCF_062004578.1 Staurois parvus
GTAATACAGATCACCACATCAGGATCAGATCAGCTTCTCTGCATTGGGACTGTCAGTGTCCAGTCTTCATCCAGTCACCTCTGCTTGCCATGCTGGCAGGTGGTAACTCTGCACTCCTCTGTGAACAGCCAAGAGCCTATGCAAGAACCCTGCTCCTAGGAGGCCATGCTTCCCATGGGATTGGTGAGCGGTCGGATGCCCAACATATTTCTGAGAACACTCTAAAGACACTGCATGCACACACCTTTACACTTCAGTACCAATAGGTCTTTGTTTGGAGCATTTACCACAGCCTGTTATCTTCATTGAATTACCATTACTCTCCACTATATATGGGCCCCACCATTGCTAGCAGAAGACAACTATCACATCAGGAACTTTAAACATCTCAGGACTCAAGTTATTTCTAGTTAAAAGGGACCTCTTCGCATCTAAGCCATTGTCAAATTAGGGTGTCTATACCCATTTACGTAGAGTAGGAGTATATATATATATATATATATATATATATATATATATATATATATATATACATAAACAGTATATTTACATAATTCTTTGCACATTCCCTATTGTAACACCAGTGGCCCAGAGGGAGCTGATAAGTCAACAAGCCTTTTCCTCCCCCTCCTGCTGCTGCTTTTGCAGTTACAAAGTTACAACATACCATACCACTGTATAATTTGTTAACTGTTGCTATTTGGTTATTTCCATTTTGTCAGTATTTTGCTTTTATGAGTTAATTGGGGATGCATCTCCTAAACCTTCATTCTGTGGTCTACTTTTTTAAACAAAACTAATATAGAGGTGTTGCTAAAACATTGTGTATCTTGCATTATTATTTCATACTGTTCAAATATGTCTGAACCCAGGGTGTCAGGAGGGTTGCAAGGTTAGGGCAACCACTGGGGACAAGCTTTATCAAGCGGCCCCTGTGGGGGGTAGCACTACATTTGGGTGGGTTTTTTTTGCCATCCTGAACCTGTTTTGTGTTGTTACGTTTGCATCAGTTTACTAAACTGCAAGTTACAGTTACTCTCTTCAATGATGGAAATCGTACCGTGTGTAAGAATATAAAAAGCTCCAACTTCCTAAAAAAAACTCAAATTTCTGATTATTTATTACAGGTACTTATATAGTGCCATCAATTTGCACAGATATATAAATATATATATATATATATATATATATATATATACACATATATACACACATACACACACACATATATACATACACACAAACAGTGCCTTGAAAAAGTGTTCATACCCTTTGAAATTTTCCACATTGTGTCATGTTACAAACAAAAACGTAAATGTATTTTATTGGGATTTTATGTGATAGACCAACACAAAGTGGCACATAACTGTGAAGTGGAAGGAAAATGATAAATGGTTTTCAACATTTGTTTACAAATAAATATCTGAAAAGTGTGGCGTGCATTTGTATTCAGCCCCCCTGAGTCAATACTTTGTAGAACTACCTATTGCTTCAATTACAGCTGCAAGTTTTTTTGGGTATGTCTCCAGCAGCTTTGCACATCTAGAGAGTGACATTTTTCCCATTCTTTGCAAAATAGCTCAAACTCTGTGAGATTGGATGGATAGCGTCTGTGAACAACAATTGTCAAGTCTTGCCACAGATTCTCAATTGGATTTAGGACTGGACTTTGACTGGGCTATTCTAACACATGAATACGCTTTGATCTATACCATTCCATTGTAGCTCTGGCTGTATGTTTAGGGTCGTTGTCCTGCTGGAAAGTGAACCTCTGCCCCACTCTCAAGTCTTATGCAGACTCTAACAGGTTTTCTTCTAAGATTGCCCTGTATTTGCCCCATCCATCTTCCCATCAACTCTGACCAGCTTACCTGTCCCTGCTGAAGAAAAGCAATCCACACAACATGATGCTGCCACCACCATGTCTCACGGTGGGGATGGTGTGTTCAGGTTGATGTGCAGTGTTATTTTGTTCGCCACACACAGAGTTTTGCTTTTCGGCCAAAAAGTAAAATTTTGGTCTTATCTGACTAGAGCACCTTCTTCCATATGTTTGCTGTGTCTCCCACATGGCTTCTCGCAAACTGCAAATGGCACTTCTTATAGCTTTCTTTCAACAATGGCTTTCTTCTTGACACTCTTTTACAAGGGCCAGATTTGTGGAGTGCACGACTAATAGTTGTCCTATGGACAGATACTGTGGATCTCTGCAGCTCCTCCAGAGTTACCATGGGCCTCTTGGTTGCTTCTCTGATTAATGCTCTCCTTACCCAGCCTGTCAGTTTAGGTGGACAGCCATCTCTTGGTAGGTTTGCAGTTGTGCCATACTCTTTCCATTTTCAGATGATGGATTGAACAGTGCTCTGTGAGATTTTCAAAGCTTGGGATTTTTATTTTTAACCTAACCCTGCTTTAAATGTCTCCGCAACTTTATCCCTGACCTGTCTGGAGTGTTCCTTGGCCTTCATGATGCTGTTTGTTCACTAATGTTCTCTAACAAATCTCTGAGGGCTTCACAGAACAGCTGTATTTATATTGAGATTAACACACACACAGGTGGACTATTTACTCATTAGGTGACTTTTGAAGGGAATTGGTTCCATTAGATTTTAGTTAGGGGAATCAGAGTAAAGGGGGCTGAATACAAATGCACACCACACTTTTCAGATATTTGTAAAAAAAAGTTTGAAAACCATTTATCATTTTCCTTCCACTTCACAACTATGTGCCACTTTGTGCTGGTCTATCACATAAAATCCCAATGAAATACATTTATGTTTTTGGTTGTAACATGACAAAATGTGGAAAATTTCAAGGGGTGCGAGTACTTATTCAAGGCACTGCGTGTGTATATGTGTGTGTGTGTATATATATAAAATACGTTCATCAGTCCCCAACCCTCAAGGAGTATACAGTCTAAGATCTCTAACTCACATTCATACATACACATACAAGGGCCAATTTAGACAGGCATCAGTTAACCTACCACCATGTCTTTGGAGTGTAGGAGGAAATTGGAGTACCCGGAGGAAACCCACACAGGTAGAGCATGCAAACTCCAGGCAGGCGGTGCCATGGTTGAGATTCAAATCAACAATCGCAGTGCTGCCAGGTAGAAGTGCTAACCATTTAGCCACTGTGCAAAAAGCCTAGTACCAGAGAACACTTAGCCAAATGCTGATTTAGCCTCTCTCTTTGTCCTGGTAATCATTGCCTGCTATAAAAAAAGTGATGGATGTTCCCCTCGCTATGTAAAAATTCAATTTCCCTTTCTGTTGCCTCTCCAAGACAGAAAGTGAAGAGAAATGTCCTCAAAGGGACAAACAAAGCAATGAATAAACTGACAATTACTTTACTGTTTCTTTATAATTAGTTCATGGCTTCAGTGATGGCAAACCAGGAGACACTCTGGAATTATTATAGTATCTAGGCCATGGTTTCTAACCCAGGGATCCATCACTGGTCACTGTTGTAGCAGATTCATATCTACTCAACGTTAGTTTAAATGTCCCCCCTGCAGACTACTGAGTCAGTGGATTTATGTCCACCCAGAAAACCTTGACTATCAGCTCTGAATAACGCTGCAGTTGGATATCAGAATCCTTTGAGTTCCAGTGCTGGATGTCACCACCAGCAGCTCAGGATTGGGGAGCAGCTCATCTCTCTCAGATAAGTATCCTATAACGGCTGATGGGGCATTACAATACTGAAACCAATGCAAATTCAGAAAACTATTTCATGAGTTCCCCGGGGCCTGAAATTTTTTGCATGGGTTCTTAACGGATAAATAGGATGAGAAAGGCAGATCTAGAACAATGATGAACAGCTGCCCCCTTATATAGTTCTAATATATACAATTTTCCTCATTTTCTTTATAATCCTCTTAGCAAAAAGTAATGCCATAAAGAAAGGGGGCCATACAATTCACTGTGATCTATTGGCAAACCTGCCATTAACTAGTACCCATGGATAGTGTGGACGCTGTGCACACTGCTTATTTATCACTCAGAAAAGCTTTTAAATGCTGTTTTTATTTCATTATTTACTTTAACAAAAAGGAAGGAGACATCTGGGATCACATATGTGATGTAATAATCCATGTTATGGATCACATATGAAATCTTCATGTCTAATTTGCCATAGTGCCCACCACTCATTCAAACTCTTACAAGTAACTCCTGCAAACATAACTCAGTGGAGTGAACTGAAAACAGTTCACTCTACTGATGGGAAATGTTTCAGTAATACAATATATCCCACAAAAAAAAACCTATTACCACAGACTATGAATGACACATTAGCTAGTGCAATGATATATCATTACTGTCAAGCTCAAATGAACAACACTGAGCCTCATGATTAGAGGAGGAGAACTGAGGGGTTGATTTGCTAAAGCCAAATGCGCGGTTAACTTTTCAAAAATGTTTTCCCCAGAGCTTAGTGAATGTTGTGTCAGTTTACTCTGCAAAGAACACCGAATCACATGTAAGGGAAAAAAAAAAATTTTTGCTTGCACATAAATGGATGCTGAAAGTCACCAGAGCTTGACCTCATTTGCTAAGATCTGGGGAAAGCTCCCTAGCAAAGTACAACTTCCCTTGCAAAGTGATCATTCTATTTGTCTTTAATCAAATCCCCCCCGTCTCATAATTAGAGGATGAACTGTTCTTCCCAAGGCAAACACCTATCCTAAATGTTTCTATACTACACTACAGATGTATAACAGAGATTTGGGCTGCTACAAGCAACACAATTACTTGACTGAGCTTATTTCCATCATGATGGGCTTGATTTCTAGGACTTCTTTGTTTACTAGGTGCTCAAATTCATGATCATTCCACATCACACTTCCTTTATGCAATGTATTTGAAGCAAGATTAATTTGCAATCACTATTTCAGAAAATGAGTAAAGAAGCCAGCAGGTTAGCATTTATAATAGATGGAAGAATGACTTCAAAACAGTATCACATTGGAACACAAATAGTGGCAGCATCACAATCACACAGTAATGATTACCTGAGTTTGCAAACAGACATGATTACTGAATTCAGCTTCAGGAAGCACAAGAGTATCCAGCAGGGAGAAAGAGCTAGTCGCATATTTCTCACTTTCAGCGCTCATTAGGATGAAGAATGACAGTGTCAGGAAATCTGACATCCTTCTTTTATCTCTCCTCTTTCACCATCTAACTCTGAAGTAGTAAAAGGTTTTTGGATTATTTAGAATATTTGACTAACAATCAACGTACTGGTTTAGGGCTGCTTCTGATTGCTCAACCATACTACTTGTGATTTTCCACTTAATTAATAAAGGCATAGACAGAAACGCTGATAGTACAACTGTAACTAATCCACGGCATGTGTTTTGAACTTGCTAGTGTATCTACATTCCTAGTTTCCCTTTAAACTCTGCTAGAAACTGTTACATCACTGCTTATAAGGCACAGTTATACAAAACTTAGTTTGCAAGGTAGCCTGAACGGTTTCTGCAAGCAGTTTTGATTATTTATATAGGTCATACTGAATGCATATCCTACAAAGCAAGTTAATTGTAATATTCACTGATTAGTACAGTATATGATAAATATGGAAAACATTTTTGCCATACCCTGAGGTCTGGTTCACACCAATGCATTTTTTATTGTTTTTTGCAGAAACGTACTACAGTCCATTTAACATGGTTTCCTATGGCACATGTTCACATCTATGTGTTTTTCAGCTGCTGTGTTTTTGGAAAGGGTCAGGGACTTTTTTTAAACGCAAAAAGCAGTGTTGTTGCTACAATAGAGTTCAATGCAGATGCTGCTGAAATGCAGGTAGTGCGTTTGTGCTGCGTTTTGATTCTGCCCAGCAACAAAAGCATTTCCCCTTTAACAAAAAAAAGGCTGAAAAAATTCAAAAAGTGGTAAAAAAACACGGCAAAAACGTGTTTGTAAAAAAGAAAAGCGAAATGCAAAAAAGCATTGCAAAACAGATCAGGCCTTAAATCCCACAATATTCAACTGGGCTAAGATAGTAAACACCCCTTCACTTTCAGTCCACATTGTGTGAAGAGGAAATGGGAGACACACTGCGGTTGATTTACTAAAGGAAAGCAGACTGTGCACTTGCACCCTGCAAGTTCAGTTTCTGCAGATCTTAGTAAATCAGGGCAAGCTCTGCTAACTTCCATCATCCAACCATTTGCAATCAAAATGCTGTTTTTTTATTTGCTCTGCATGTGATTGGGTATTCTTTGCATAATGAAGCTTCACCTCATTTATTAAGCTCTGGAACAATTGCATTATTTGCCTTAAAGCCACCCATTCTGTGTGTCTTAATGCCCAGAATAAGGCACGGAGTTATGGAGCTAGTCACACCCAAAATCAATTAGAAATTACAGACCAGAACATGATGAGTGCCTGCCATTTGTTACCTGCCCTAGTGTCCAGATACCTTAGGAGAAGTCCCAGCACCCGCATCCACTATAAATGGGCCTCTAAGTAGCCACAGGGCCGCTGTACAGCCTGTACAAATGATATGTCCACCCTCTATGAACATCTTAAATCTGAATCAAGCCTTACAATTGGGGCTGTATAGGCTCCTCTCCTGTGCTATACCAGCTTACATTGATTTCACTAGACATTGTGAGGTTTGACACAGTGTACATTAGATACTGCAGCAAGTCTGAAAGTTCCCACCTCATTTCCTGGCTGAAGGACATCCAGCACAATAGTTTTTTCCTCCCTGGCCTGACTATCCTCAACTTGTCCATCTTATTTATTTCATTTCAGTTCTTTCAAGCATGAAGTTTCAGCATCACATGTGGGCATTACCTACCTATGAATGCCCACTCCTTCAGATGGAGACCCTTCCAGCAAGGCATTTTAATATTTGCATAACCCCTCCCAAGACCAAGCCCACTGCTTGCCTCTGGGCTAGGGACCTCTTGAGAAGAGTAATGAGTACTGAGGCAGAGTGATGTGATGTTTTCAGGAAGCTATGTGCAGCACCCTGCTAGTCCCCCCACAACCAGCCATGATCTGTCTGCACTGTATAGAGATGATATCACTGGGTCTTAAATAAGGTAAAAAATGTCATTAGCATGTTGCTGAGGGGGAAAAAAGAGAAACCAAGAAAGGCAAAACCTAGAAAGTAGGTTTTAAATTTTTGTTTTTTTTGTCACTAATTGATAGACAGATATTATTTTCTATACATAATACTTATTCTAAGAAATCAAATATAATTACTTAGTAGAGGTTTCTTGGCCAGACAGCATTTTTTCCAGCTAGCACACTAAAGACACTTAATTGGCTCTAAATTGTCAAATGCCATTTGGTGTTTTAGTTTGCTTTTAGCACATGTCCATGTTTTCATTGCAAGACCAGCAGGAAGAGGATTCTGGTCTTGAAAGCATGATGTAATTTTTTTCAATGACTACATTTTACTAATCAATTTTTACACAGGATACAGCATTATGATTATCAGAATTCTATTATCAGAGTCTATTTGAATAATCGGAATCTAGGGCTGTGAAAACAATTAGACCAGCCTTGTTCAGTAGCTAAATATTTCCACTCACTTCCCAGGGACAACATTATCACCTAGAGAGAATGTGAAGGACAATGCTGCATCAGTAAGGATGAGCTCAAGCTGCTATCCCACCAGGAAGCTGTCACTGTGGACTGCCAATCATAAGTGGCCAAGGCATGCCTTGCCCCAGAGCCATGTGTTTACAAGAGGCATGTATACACACGGCTGCAGGGCAAGGACTGCCTCAGCCATTTACGATTGGTGGTTTTTAGTGCCAGCTTCCTTGTGGGAAAGCTCAGGCTGGTTTGGACTAGTATTCAAACATGCTCATTCCTGATTATCAGGGCAAAATATGGCAATATGGATTTGACTTAAAGTGTTACTAAACCCAGGACCCTACATGCACTATATCTGGTCTCCCACAGTACACAGAACATGGAAACATAATTATTTTAGTAACTATAAACTGCTAAATACCTTTTCTCATCAGAAGTTAGAGCAGTCTTGTGGCTTATAACAGTGCTCAGCCAAGCACTAGCTGAAGCTTGTAGGAGGATTTTTCTTTCTGCTCTAGGAATATGCAAAACCTGTGACCTCTGTCTGACCAGTGTTAATTGGCCCTGTGCTGATCACATACACTCTCCCAAAGAGGAAAAAATAACCCTCTCCAGCAATACACACCAAACTGAGCATGTGCCCAATGCCTATGGGTCAGTCTGTCTTATTAGGAGATAAGAGGAGGTCGTCTGGAAAAGGGGAGGAACAGAGAAGGATCAAACGACCTTTTTACACAATGCAGAGGATTAACCTCTTAGGTTCCACAGTGAGTAGAACAAGCATGCTTTACTGCATACACAGGCTGATCTTACTGTTGTGGGTTTAGTAACACTTTAAGATATGACAAGATCTAACTTTTCCCCTGTATCCAAACTAAATAAAAATGTGTCTGTAGTTACACTTTTAGCGATAACATAAAATGATCCACAATGCTAGCTTTTTCCGAAGAGTTGTATTTTCACAAAGGCAACAATAAGTTGTAGCTGCTTTCAAATATTTTATCCAAGGTTACTTATTTTGTCTAAGCACAAGAGTATGCTTTACCCAATGAAAATATGTAATTGCTTGATATAATCAAAGTGAGTAGTCTGAAGCACAGATGAAAAGAACATCCATCATGTTTTGCTAGACTGAACACCTATGTCTGCTCTTCTGAGGCCAATGTATACTAGGAACCATAATAGAAGTTAGCTGGCCATGATAAATCAATAGTCACTATTACAGCATCCAACCTTTTCTATTACAATATATGATACCAAGGGGGGAATTCTTCTAGCTAACAGCATCAGTGACATTGTTGGGTATAACGAAATAAAGCCAAATCAAATAAAAGATATAACACACAAGTCTTCTACTTTATAATAATTAGAGTGGAACATGGATTTTACGTTGGATTTCAGTATCTGTTCTGGTGATACCCCATATTCTACATAGAATGGTGATTTATATTTTTTTTTCAGACTAGAGGTTGTTCAGGGTAAGGTGAAGCCAGTGTGCTGAAATGAGAACTGGCAAACATGGTCAGATCAGAGAACAGCCCTATGTCTATGAGCCATCCAATCACAGGAGAAAAATTGAGTTTCCATCAGCAGGGTATGACTTTCTTGGTTGAAAGTAATCATTCCTTTAAGATTAAGGGAGAAGTATGGTCAAAGAATTATGGACGCACCCAGATGTCTGAACAGCAGCTGGCTCAGCCTCTCAGCGCGCTGCCCCCCCCCCCCCAGCTCAGTGCTCCAGTGAGCTCTGGAGAGACAGAGCAAAGATCCAGTGACTGACAGTCACCGATCTCTGCTCACTGAAGACCAAGAACTGAGCGATCAGCATTCAAATGTACAGCTTTCGGGAGACAGTGTAGCATCAGATCGACCATCAGGGGCTTTTTTTTATCTGATACAGCACTTCTCTTTGAAGTCAGGTCTTTTTTAACCCTGGTCTCTTCTAACCCTGAATGATTTTTTTTTATGGCCTTTAGACTGTGATCTCATGTCTACATGAACCAGCAACACAAAGTGAGGGGAAATCTCATACAGCAATACAAGTAATTCACCTCTTTCCCAACCTATCCAATACCAAAATGTGGTCCAAGTTTTACTTTAATTGGCGTTTACTTAAAAAAAAAAAAAAAGCTGGCTCTCAAAGTGCTGTCTTGACATTTGTGACTCTTACAAGTAAGTAGATTCATCTAACATGGCCTTAAAGTAACAGCATAAATATGCATCAGTCTTTTTGTAGCAGTTCTTAAAATTCTTGGGTGTAAACATGGGTTGTTGCTCTGTAAATTTGGAGAAGTTTATGACTGACGAATGTATTCAGTTTTTAGTACTCACTGGTTTAAAACAGGTGTGTAGGAAGTCTTATCCTCATCAATGATAGTGACCATAAGAGTAATGAGGTTTGGCCAAAAATCCAAATTTTTAATTGTCGGACCTTGTTCTTCTTTTGGAATGTCTTGCTTCTTACCCTATAAAATATTATAAATTAACATATTAATGTTTAATCACATAATACTTTTGAAAGTGATTGCATAAGTTTAAAACACAGCATTGTACTCCCCACACTGAAGTGCCTGGATGGCGTGAAAATTCTTTCAACTTGGTTTCTGCTGAATTGCAGCACGTACTCACAAATGTATTAATCTTATACATTAATGAACCTCTATGGGAAGACAAAAACACTTTACTTTGGTCTAAAGTTTGCATTCATTCTCTCTTGATCAATAGAGCATACAGCTTTCAACTCTATTCCGAAGAAATAGATTACCACTTTTACAATCTGGCAATTAAACGTTTTGCTTGTTAAATGGACAAGAATCTGGTAACATCATGTAAAATGTTAATGTAATCTTGCCTTTTTACACATTTTGAAGTACGGTGTTGGCAAAAACCACAGATTGGATCCCATTTTATGTTAGTTAACATGAAGTAGGCAGCAAGCGAGTTTTAAAACAATAATAAACTATCCAATTTTTTAATTTTGTCATGCACATTTTAGACTACAACACAAAACTTCACTACTTACCCCCCCCCACCCAACGCACAAACACACAACGACCAAAGAGACAAATGCACCTCCACACACAATTTAATAGAGAAGCAGAGAACAAGGAGCTGTTCTACAGACTGCAAAAGTACATATTTTAACCTGGAATTTTAAGGATGTAATTTACAGGCTTACTTTATCTTTCTGAACATGGTCAGAGGCTACAGCCCCCCAATCCTCATTTCCACCTCCCCCCATTTGCAGGAGCAGGGGGTTCTTCTGTCAGAAACTGCCAAACTTAAATTGACAAATATTGGAGTGGCTGTGAGTGATTCCAACTGCACGGTCGCATCATTCATTCACAAGAAGTTGGAACACAAGTTCAATGGAACACAAGTAAGGTGATGTCAGTTTAGTGACAGTTCCTGTTGCCCTGGGTGTGTTTATTATTTTGTTTTCCAAATGATGGACTTAGCCTTTTATAGAGTTATTCTTTATTGGTCCACCCATAGCATCCTCTCCAAGTCTTTTTCTTACCTGTCCCCACTCCATTGAGATCTCCTCTAGCCACCACATGTTCTTCTCCAGAATTCTCCAGGCCAGGTTCTACTTCTTCCATGTATGCTCACCACAATTTCCAACCACTCTCAGAGAAAGGTCGCCTATCTTTCATTACAACAGTGGACAGTAATCACAGGGATCAATGGAGTCAATGGAGATTGCATGCATGGGAAAAATCAAAGTCCATTCCCGAAATCACTTGAGAAGAGATTGTGTGGCTCCCAGCAGGCCTCATAGAACAGATCTCAAAGAAGGGCAGGCAGGTAAGAGTCAGACTTGGGGGATGTCACTTAAGGGATAATTTATAAAAATATGTAATCTTTTAAATTAGGTTTGTTCTTTTGGGCACTTTCCAGATTATGTGGACTCTAGAAATATTGAAATCTACATTTTTATTACTTTTTCATACTTACTAGTTTACTTTTATGAATATTACTTTTTAATGACGAGGTGCTCAGCTAAAAGTGAAAAACACAAATGCACCCTTTCTTGCTCGTCCCTTAAATCAAGGCCACATGCAGTCAAAGTTGCATTTATATTTTTTCTAGTTCAATCTTAAAGTGCATGTAAGTGTATGAATATCTTTTAAAAGATCCAGTTTGGTCTTTTTTAACCACTTGCCTACCGGGCACTTTTACCCCCTTCCTGCCCAGGCCAATTTTCAGCTTTCAGCGCTGTTGCAATTTGAATGACAATTGCGCGGTTATGAAACAGATAGAGGTTTCTTTTGGTGGTATTTAATCACCTCTGGGTTTTTTATTTTTTGCTAAACAAAATTTTTGAAAAAAGTTTCTTAGTTTCTTTTATAACATTTTGTAAATAAGTGATTTTTCTCCTTCACTGATGTGCGCAAATGAGGCTGCACTGATAGACGGCACTGGTAGGTGGCACCGATGGGCATTAACAGGCATCACTGATGGGCACTGAAAGGCAGAACTCATATATGGCACTGATAGGCGGCACTGACTGGCACTAATAGTTGGCACTGAAAGGCAGCTCAGATGGGCACTGATATGTGGCATTGATGGGCACCGGTAGGCACTGATATGTGGCATTGATGTGGCACTGACAGGTGGTATTCATGGGCACTGAAAGGTGGCACTGATTGGGCTACACTGATCATCAGGGCACTGATCATCAGTGCCCTGATGATCAGTGTACATGTCCCCTCTGAGGAATGCCAATAACTGACATTTCCTTATTTACATGCGATCAGCTCATCACGACAGACCCAACGTCATCGACTCTTTCCGCTGATCAATGATCCGCTGTGTCCCAGGGACACAGCGCACCACCGATCACCACGCTGCGTGCAGTTAGAGTGGATGGACGCCATACAACGTCAAGAGAACTGCCTTCTGTCTATCATTTCCTTATATAGTGGGCAGGAGGCGGTTAATATACCACCAAAACCATTTTTGCATATGTTCTATAAGTGCCCAAAAATACTGGCTGATCTTGCCATAAATCCAGTGAGCATGTTACTTTCTGCCACTGCTGCACTGATATTAGCTGGTACTGTTTTCAGCTCTGCCAAGTTCTTTATGGGTCAAATAATGCCCCACCCCATGTTATGGAGGTGTAGAGAGGGGGAAGTGTTCTGTAGTCCTAGCACACTTCCTGGCCTAAGGTAACAGCAATATTGTTCTATATTGTTCTATAGATATAGTACAGTGAGTGTTGCCACCATAGGACAGGAAGTGTATTAGTGGCAGGATCACGAAGTGAAAAAAAGGCTTTAGAGAAAACTAATGCAGCAGCCACATGCTGTAAATGGATGGTATAGCTATAACATAATTATTTTCCTTTTTGAGTTTAGATCAGCTTTTCTGGTTATAAGATACAGTATCTTATATGGTTATGAGCTATGAGCAGTTACTGAAAGAACATGGTCATGGGTGTATGTACAGAAAATTCAACTTATGAGGAAACGGATACATGGCAGTCTGGCTGACCGGTTTCCGTTGAAGTGGTTCAGGCGCCTTATAAGAATGACCACTTAGAGATTTATAGGCCATATTCAGCTAGGAGCAAGATCCAGAACAGAGTGATAATATATGTCTTGGACAGCCTCATAATGTCTTAGAATTCTCTAGTAATAGCTGGAGTCATGGCCAAATGAAGAGACTTGACTGACATGTTTAACTTGTTCATTCCACAGTCTCTAGATGATTAAATGGTCTGAAGAGGAATCATTCACATTATCTGTAAAGTGTTATCGGTAAACAGTATGTTATGGCGTGGGATTTTTGAATGAATGAATTTTCTAATTTATAAAACAGATATGTAAATAGGTTTCTCTGACTCTGACCTAGGGAGGCAAACTGTTGATAGACCCAAGGCACAATTTGGGACTGTCTGGCAATGAGCTCCTGCATTGGCATAATAATTGTCATGGGTTATTTTACTTCTACTTTAGGCTACCAATAAATGGATCGAAATTTGGTCCATTCAGTAAAGACCTACTGTGTTTCTTTTTTTTAAATTTAAATATTTATTAAATTTTTCATATTAATACAAAAACCCAAAAAGGGAAATAATTCTCATACAAATAGACAATTATATAACCTTTCTACCTTTCCCTTACTAAAAACTCTTTTCCCTCCCGTCCCACTACCCCCCCTCCCGCCCCTCCTCCCCCTCTGCAGACTCTAGCCCTTTCTAATCTCTTGAGGCTTATTAATTTTTTTGCTAACATCCTAGTTCATATCTTCCTATATTTCTCTTTCAATCCTGCTCTTTCCCACTTTTCCCATCTCTTGGAATAAACTCTCATCCTATCTTCTTGCATATGGTATGATCTTTCCATTCTACCTATCTGGTTTACTCTATTAATCCAGTCTACCTCCTTCGGTACCTCAGCTTTCCGCCAAAACTTGGGTATCAACCCTTTCGCCGCATTCAAGAAGTACCAAATACCTGAATCTTTATATTTATTTACAGATGTCTCCACATTGTGTAGGAGGCACGTTGTTGGGTCTAACCCTATGTCAATTCCAGTTATTTCTTCAATTAATTTAACTATTATCTTCCAAAAAGCCTGGATTTTCGGACATTCCCACCATATGTGAAACACCGTGCCTATCTCTCCACATCCTCTCCAACACATATTTGAGTTTTCCCCATTCATCTTGTGCTCTACACTCGGTGTAATATGCCATCGTGTCACACACTTATAATTAACCTCAACCTCTCTCATACTAACATTATCGTGTATCAATCTAAACATCTTTCTCTGTCTATCTTCATCAAACCCAACTCCCATATCCCTTTCCCATTTTGTCATAAAAATTAACTTTGTGTTTGTGTCTAATTCTGTGAGTATTCTATACACTTTTGAGATACCGTGCTTCCCATCCCTTCGTGTCTCTAACAACCTTTCAAACATATTCCACTCCCGTTTTATTCTCAGGGGTTTCGGTAGGTTTCCAATAAAACTTTTCAATTGATGATATTTCCACTCATCTATTCTAATAAAAATATCTCCCTTCTTCTCTATTAACTCTTTAAGTGATCTCAATTCTCCCTCCACCAAAACATCTCTCAATTGGGTATCCTCCTTTCTAAACCATCTCCCTGATATCTTATCCTGTCCCGGGGGGAAGTACTCAGTATTTGTGAGAGGCATTAATATAGAGTTAAATTCCCATTTCATGTTTTTGTGTAAATTGTCCCATACCCTAAAGACATTTAAAGTGTAGATACTTGTGCTTTCTTTAATTCCCCTGAACTGTGGTGGAACCCATATTATCTGACTCAATCTATTGCCACTAAGATCATTTTCAATTGTTACCCAGCTTTTCCCCTTATGGTTAAATGTCCAGTCATATATTCTTGCTAAAACCACTGCTTTATAGTATCTCTTGACATCTGGTAGGCCCAATCCCCCTTTCTCTTTAGTCCTACCCAATGTTTCATATGCTATTCTAGGTTTTTTATTCTTCCAAATATATCTTGTTAACATTTTTTTCATTATCTTAAAGAAGGCTTCTGGAATTTTAATTGGTACCATTTGAAATCTATACAGTATTTTAGGCATAATTACCATTTTGACTAGGTTTATACGTCCTATCCAGGATGGATTTCCTCCTTCTAGTCTTTTTAAGTCTTCCCTGATCTCATTTATTAAAGAGATATAATTTAATCTATACAAATGCTTAGATGAGGCAGTGAGTTTTATTCCTAGGTATTTTATCTCTTTTTCTCTCCATATAAAGGGGAATTCTTTTTGTAGTTTTTCTTTTTCATTCTTTGGTATATTAATATTCAGGATCTCTGTTTTCGTTGGATTAATTTTTAAATTTGATAGTTCACCATACTCCTTCAGAATCTTCATTATATTTGGGAGAGTTATTCGGGGATTCCCCACATAGAACAATAAGTCGTCCGCAAAGGCCGCTACTCTATGTTCTATGGATTCTATCTGAATTCCCTTTACCGATCCACTATTTCTTATTATTGACAACAGAGGTTCGAGTGACAATACATATAGCAGAGGGGACAGTGGACAGCCCTGTCTTGTACCATTAGACATTCCGATGGGTTCTGATCTCTCCCCATTTACCGTGATGATTGCAGTAGGCTCCCTATATAATTTACTTATCCACTCTCGCATTCTCTCACCTATCCCCAGCACTTTTAAGTTGTCCATCATAAAGCCCCAGTCCACTCTATCAAATGCCTTTTCTGCATCAATTGACAAGAGCACCACCGGGGCTTTCCCCTTTCTACTTTTCTGAATAAGCATCAGGGTTCTCAAGCAGTTATCTCTACCTTCTCTCCCCGGTACAAAGCCCACCTGGTCTCCATGAATCCATTCAGGCATCAGATCCCTCAACCTGTTTGCTAACACCTTTGCATACAGTTTAGTGTCTGTGTTCAATAATGAGATAGGTCTATAGCTGGAGCACTGAGATGGATCTTTTCCCTCCTTGTGAATAAGTACTACATGGGCCTGTAGGGATTCTCTCCTCACTTCCATCCCACCTCCCAGAGCATTCATATATTTCTCCAACTTGGGTAGCAGTACTTCACTAAATTTCTTATAGTACTTAACTGTATATCCATCCGGGCCTGGGCTTTTCCCCCCCCCCTGTGCTTCTTAATGCTATTTTAATTTCTTCCTGGGAGATTTCTGTGTCTAGGGAGTTCAACTGTGCTTCACTTAGTTTTGGTAATCCCGCATTTTTTAAGTATGTCATCTTTTTTTCATTAATTCCCTCTTGGGCTTCTTTTAGGGGGCCTTGGGGGCTAATATTATATAACTTTTTGTAATACTCCGTAAACACTTTAATAATCTCTTTATTTGAGTGGATCAACTCCCCCTTTGAACTTTTTATCTTTTCTATATAGTTCCTATTTTTCTTTTTATTCAAAGCTCTCATTAGATATCTTCCTGGTCTGTCCCCCCATCTATATCTCTCGTTCAAAACCCTGTTTTATACTCTTCTCTTCTCCTCATCCATCAACCTCTCTAGCTCATCTTTTTTATCCGATAACCTCTGTCTCGTATCTTTTGTTATTTTCTTCTTATGGATCTGCTCCAAGTCCAATATTTCTTTTAAGAGCCCACTGACCCTCTCTCTTCTTTCCTTTTTCTTCTTTGCTCCCGCCGCAATCAAGATTCCTCTTATGAATACCTTATGACTTTCCCAGACTGTAGCTATCGATACCTCCTCTGTTTCATTCTCCTTAAAGTATACTTTAATCTCTTTCTCGATTTTCTGAACTACATCCTCATCCAGAAGAAGACCCTCTTTAACCTCCACCCTAATCCTCCCGTCCACCTTCTTCCCCATCCCATTTTCATTACAACCGGAGCATGGTCCGAGAACGTCCTTGTCTCTATATCAATTTTAACCAGATGATCTATAAGTTGATGGTCTATTAAGATGTAATCTAATCTCGAGTATATCTCATGTGCATTAGAGAAGAAGGTATAGTCTCTGTCTTTCATATGCTTTATTCTCCAAGTGTCCACTAGTTGATATTCATGCATCACTTTTTTCAGAGCTCTCAGAGACCTACTCCCCTCTCTTTGCACGGAAGAGGTATTATCCTTTTGTGGGTCCATACAGAAATTTAGGTCTCCAGCTACTATCAGGCGCCCTTTTTTAAATTCCATTAATTTTTTCAGCAGACCCTTCATATACATCTCCGGGTTTTTATTAGGGCAGTATATATTGGCTAAAGTACACTCAATCCCCTGGAGTCTACCTTTTAAGAATAAAAACCTCCCCTCCGGGTCGGTTCTTCTATCCTCCAGCTCAAATCTCATATTCTTTGCAAAACCTATTTCAACCCCTTTTGCTCTTTTAATTGGAGAATCTGCATAGTACCATGTTGGGTAGTGTTTGGATTTCAATTTCACGTTTGCCTCTATCTCAAAATGCGTCTCCTGTAAAAATACCACTGACGTAGCCCTATGATGTAACTCATTAAACAACCTAAATCTCTTCCCTTGACAACTCAACCCGTTCACATTATAGGTTATAAACTGTATTTCTTCCATCATTCCCAATTAACTCCATCTCTCTTCCAGATTGCCTCTTCCTCTTTATCCCTTCTGTCATGAAGAGTATTGACCCAATACCTCCTCCCCTCCCTCCCACCCAACTCTCGTCTCCTCCCTCCCCCCCTTCCCCCCATCCCTTTTTAGGCTTGTAAAGTGCCTACTAATCATTTGTGGGATCATTCCCACCCTTGATTTAAGACTTTGGGGTTGACCTCCGCCCATGGGCGGCTGACCTCTCCTCCATCCTCCCCAGTTTACCTCTCTCTAAAAATTTGACTCAGAAAGAAAAAAAAAAAGATGAAATCAGTCCAGAAGAAATACCCTATTTTCAGAAGGGGGTGGGTGGGAAATGAGGAGCATGGAAGGGAGAGAAAAAAAAAAATCGAGTCTCTATTTCTCCCCTCCCTCTCTCCCCCGCCCCAAACCGCCCCCTCTTCTTCCCCTAACCCGCAGCCAGTCCTCTTTTCTTATATCTTCTAATTCTCCTTTTTCTTCTTCCCATCCTTCTATTTCCATTCTTTGCAAGTCCAATCTCTCACAAAAGACTCTCAGTTCCTCTGGAAATCTCAGATAGGCTGTGACTCCGTTTCTCCATCCAATTAGGCATTCTGGGGTTCCCCATCTATACTGCACCTTCTGCTTTCTCATTTGTTCCAATAAAGGTCTCAAGGATCTTCTTCTCCATAGGGTCTCTGATGTTAAGTCCGCATAGATTTGGATATCTAAATCTCTATATTTAATTATTGATCTTCCTTTACTCTTCCTCCAAATCTTATCTTTGTCCCCAGATTTTTGAAATTGAACAACTGTATCCCTCGGTCTCTCCTTCCCCATGATCTGTTTGAACTTTCCTGTTCTGAACACTCCATCCAGATTAATCACTTCTGATTCCGCTCTATCCATTATGGAGTTTAGAATTTTACTAACTAGTTCATACAGTGATTCCCCTTTTACAGACTCTGGGATTCCTCGTACCCTAAGATTACTCCTTTCTTTATTCTCTTGAACCTCCATCCTATAAAGAAGTTTTTTCTGAATAAAGTCCATATTTATTATCTTCCTTTCTAGTTTAACAATGGTTTGGGCCTGATTTTTAACTTTCTCCTCTGTTTCCTCCACTCTCAGCAACAGGTGCCCCAAATCATTCCGAATAGATGTCATTTCTTGCTTTATCATTTTCTCCAGACTTTGAAACATTTCTGTCATCTCTTTTTTATTTGGTACATGTAGTTCACCCTCAGGTTCGTTTTTCTCCAGCCTTTCCACCGTTTGTTGACTACACCTGCTATTCATGTCCAGTGATAATCTAGGGTTACTTCCCAGACTGATTTCCATTTCACCCTTTTCACTAGTATCTTGGGGCCTTTCTGGAGTACTATTTCCTTGAGTAGTATATTTCTTAATCGTTCCCGTTTGAGACCCTTTGAGTCCTGCTCCTTTAATTCCTTTATTCTTCATGTCCTCTATGGGTCTTGTTTTCTTCTATGACCCCTTATACAAATGTAAGTCAAATGTCTATGGCTTGTTAACCCAGCCTTGCCTTGCTATTTTTCCTTTTATTTTACTTTTCTGTGTCTCCTTATTTCTCTTCTCTTCTCCACCTCTTCTTGACCCTTGGGAATCCCCCCTCCTCTCTTTCACCTTTTTTTCTCCCCTCAGCCACAGGAGATTATAGTACACACACAATGTTCCAGTATGTAAAAAGCCCCAGCCGCTCACACTCACCCGTCTCTTTACTTGTAAAAGGCTCTGGTCGTCGGGTAGAGGGCCTTTCTCAGTCCCAGGGGGATTCCTCCGGGTCTCCTTTGGTCTCTCGGTCACCTGGAGGTCATCACAAGGCTACAGGCTGCTTCTCACAGTTTTCCAGGGTCCAGGGCCAGTCTGCACGCCGGGGAACGAGGCCAGGAGTGAGCCGGCACTTCCCTCTCTGCTCGGGATGCCGGCCGGTCTCACCTCCTCCCAGAGATCCTCCGCGGCTTGTCACATGATCCCGCCGCGTCTCCTCGTCTCCCGGCTGACCCGGCTCCTGCCTCTCTTCACGGGCCACTCAGCTCCTCTGCTCTCCGGCCTCTCCTGCTCGGCCCACCTAACTCCGGTGAGTCTGCCCCTTCATTTTTTTATTTCCGAGGGTCCCTGGGAAGGATGGAAAGCGGAGCCTAGCAGAGTGCTAGTGCCTCACGCTCTCCTCGGCCGCCATGTTCGGGCTCCTCCCCCCCCAGACCTACTGTGTTTCTATCCACCTATGGCTATTGCTGTTCATGGGAAGTTGATCTAATGATCAACTTCTCACAAATGAGCTTGTTGGAAAATTTCTGTTCAATCAGCACTGCAACCAATCAGCTTCAGCGATGATCAATGTATTCTGACAGCAGAGGAGTCCTGCTGTCAGAATAGAACAACACTGGCTGACCAAAAAAACTGAGCCATGTTTGGCCAGCTTTACAAGGATAATTGAAACTAAGTATTATCTTAAGACACAAATGTATTTGAATCAAAATTAGATTCAAATTCTTTAGAAAGTCTCCTCTCCACTCTATGGTCAGAATAGGTAAACGATTATTGACTGCATTCAAAATAGCTCATCCAAAAAAAAAGACAAACACCTGTTTTATTTTCATGACCCCATATGCTTCAAGCACTGATGTTGCACATGGATTGCATTTTACGGTTTCCATGAAGGGGTGTACTTGGTAAGCAACAATGTTTAGGTAGAAAGTATGTGTCCAAATAACAGCCACATGAATGGCAGGACCCATGGTTTCCCAGCAGAACATTGCCAAAAGCATCACACTACCTCTGCCAGATTACCTTCTTCCTATACTGCATCCTGGTGCCATCTCCTCCTCAGAAAAGCAATGCACATGCACTCAGCCAACCACATGATGGAAAAAAAATGTGATGCATCAGACCAGGCCAACTTCTTCCATTGCTCCGTGGTCCAGTTCTGATGCTTGCATGCCTATTATAGGTGCTTTTGGCTGTAGACTTGGGTCAGCATGGGCACACTAACTGGTCTGTGGCTACATAGCCCCAAACACAAATAACTATGGTGCCCATTTTTTTTCTGCTTTCACCACATAAACTTCAGGGAAACCATGTTTACTTGCTGTCTAATATATCCTACTGATGGCCATTGTAAAGAGAATATCAATTTAATTCACATAACCTTTCAGTGGTCATAAAGTTATGGCTGACTGGTGTATATTGCTAGCCACAACTACACAAAATTACTAGAAACTGCAAAGCAGTACTCAAATACATGCTGTTATGTAATACCACATCGCTTTCCAAATGTCTTCATTTTCTTGATTTAACTAGATGTATTGTTTGGATGATTGCACATTTTTATATACATTTTGGAAATTATTTTTAATATCTTATTTATTAAATCATCTCTTTACATTGTGGATGAAAAACAACTTATTATGAGTTATGCTTGTGGACCAAAACACTCCAGCCAATAAAACAGATTGAGCCCATGAAACAACGTGACTGACAGCCTGCCTTCGCTTCCACAAACCAAGACCTGACAGGGAGACAAGATTATTCCAGCACCAGGGTGATCTTTGAGATCAGCATTGTGAGACTGATAGAGCTTTCATTACTATGCATGTTAAATAGCAGACAAGATTTATTTTTAGTACCCTTCCTGCAAGGTTGTTTCCACTATTTCTATCAAGATGAATTTTATTGTATTGTGCCTGCCATTCACTTCACTGCAGAGATTTTGGGAGGTCAGACTAGAGCACCTCGCTTGCTATCTCTCGGATGATAATCAATCTCCTTTCACTGCTGTCTTATTAACACAATAGCTCCATGTCTTAGACAGTTGCAAACAGTCAAGTGTTGCTGCTAATTTCCTATACTATTATGGAAACTGCTAAATTAACATTAAGCCTAATAGCCAGATAGATGGCTTTACTGACATACTGATAGATAAACAAACTGGCTCCCATCCAACCTAGATTGCACTGAAACATAATCATGCAATCTGTTTCAGTCTGAGTGAAATCTTGCCTCTACCAATCTCTTTTTACTCTTCTCTACAAGGAAGATCCAATATATGGGTAGATACAATCATATCTCAGGTTCCCAAGATGACCTCAGATTTAACCTAGATGGGCATGCCTAACAAAATCACAAATCAGTAAAGGGGATTTCTTAAAGGGTTACTAAACCCACAACAGCAACATCAATCTGTGTATGCAGTAAAGCATGCTTGTTATATTCACTGTGGAGCCTAAGGAGTTAATCCTCTGTATTGTGTAAAAAGGCTGTTTGATCCTGACTTCTCTGATCCTCCCCTCCTTCTACTGTCCCCAATCCATCTGCTGATAGAGCAGAGACTTGGGGGCAAGCTACATATGCTCAGTTTGGCGTGTATTGCAAGAGAGTTTTTTTTTTCTTGGGAGAGTGCATGTGATCAGCACAGGGCCAATAAGTGCTGTCCAGGCAGAGGATCAGGGGTCCAGCAGCCTCATAGGACAATCAAGGGTGAATGAAAACTATCAGCTGGACACTGATAAAAGTCACAGGACTGCTATATACTGCTGTTGAGAAAAGGTATATTTATATTTTAGGCACTCCCTAAAGCCCTCCTAAAGTTTACATGTGGAACAATTGGTATCTGTCTCGGCAAAATTCCTTATAAAGGAATAGAGGGAAAAAAACATACAAAGAAAAAGGGATTGACAGTAAAGAAAGAAGAAAAAGAAATAAACCAGATCATTAACTAATAAATCCCACATTTTCACCAGACTGCATTAGCACTAAAACAGACCCATGTTTGCCAGTTTATATTTATTTACTAAGATAATTGCATTTCCATGTTCTGTGTAGTGTGAGAGACCAGATATAGTGAATGCAGGGTCCTGGGTTTAGTAACACTTACAGTGGGGATTGAAAGTTTGGGCACCCCAGCTAAAAATTGTATTAATGTGCATAAAGAAGCCAAGGAAAGATGGAAAAATCTCCAAAAGGCATCAAATTACAGATTAGACATTCTTATAATGTCAAAAGTTAGATTTTATTTCCATCATTTACACTTTCAAAATAACAGAAAACAAAAAAAATGGCGTCTGCAAAAGTTTGGGCACCCTGCAGAGCTAATATCTTGTACTGCCCCCTTTGGCAAGTATCACAGCTTGTAAATGCTTTTTGTAGCCAGCCAAGAGTCTTTCAATTCTTGTTTGAGATATCTTTGCCCATTCTTCCTTACAAAAGTCTTCCAGTTCTTCGAGATTTCTGGGCTGTCTGTCACGCACTGCTCTTTTAAGGTCTATCCATAGATTTTCAATTATGTTGAGGTCAGGAGATTGTGAAGGCCATGGCAAAACCTTCAGTTTAAGCCTCTTGATGTAATCCCCCGTGGATTTCGAGGTGTGTTTAGGATCATTGTCCATTTGTAGAAGCCATCATCTCTTTAACTTCAGCTTTTTCACAGATGGCATCAAGTTACCATCCAAAATTTGCTGAAATTTTATTGAATCCATTTTTCCTTCTACTCGTGAGATGTTCCCTGTGCCACTGGCTGCAACACAACCCCAAAGCATGATTGATCCAACCCCATGCTTAACAGTTGGACAGAGGTTCTTTTCATTAAATTCTGTGCCCCCTCTTCTCCAAACGTACCTTTGCTCATTCCGGCCAAAAATTTAATTTTAACCTCATCTGTCCACAGAACTTGTTTCCAAAATGCATCAGGCTTGTCTATATGTTCATTTGCAAAGTTCAAACGATGATTTTTGTGGTGAGGACGTAGAAGAGGTTTTCTTCTGATGATTCTTCCATGAAGACCATATTTGTACAAGTATCTCTTTATAGTGGAATAGTGTACCACAACTCCAGTGTCTGCCAGATCTTTCTGGAGGGATCGTGCAGTCAAACGTGGGTTTTGAATTGTTTTTCTCACAATCCTGCGAGCTGTTCTGTCTGATATTTTTCTTGGTCTTCCAGATCTTGCTTTAACTTCCACTGTTCCTGATGACTGCCATTTCTTAATTACATTCCAAACAGAGGATATTGACATCTGAAAACGCTTTGCTATCTTCTTATAGCCTTCTCCAGCTTTGTGAGCGTCAACTATTTTCAGTTTTCTAGACAACTGCTTAGAAGAACCCATGGTGCTGATTGTTGGGGCAAGGTCAGATGAGTCTGGGCATTTAAAACCTTTGAGCTTGACATCACCTGGTCTTCCCAGACGATGATTGAGAACAATCCATGACACTGGCAGGTCTCAGCTTTGCAAAGGGGGCAGTGCATGCTATAAATTCTGCAGGGTGCCAGACTTTTGCAGACGCCATTTTTTTGTTTTCTGTTATTTTGAAAGTGTAAATGATGGAAATAAAATCTAACTTTTGTTGACATATTATAAGAATGTCTAATCTGTAATTTGATGCCTTTTGAAGATTTTTCCATCTTTCCTTGGCTTCTTTATGCACAATAATACAAATTTTTAGCTGGGGTGCCCAAACTTTCAATCCCCACTGTAAATATTTTCTCAACTCTGATGGATATTAAGAATCTTGGGGCTGAGCACAGGGTGAAAAATCCTTAAGCAGGAGTACTTTCAAGGAAATGGAAAGTTTTTGCAAATCTTGACTTTTCCTCTATAAGTCATGCATAGCCCTGCCCTCTCTCTCAAGCTTGCCTCTTGGTCCTTCAGAGTACTTATCTCAGTAGAAAACCAATAACATGGCATGGGATGTTGGAGAGGGGCAAGACCAAGCTTGATATGAAAAGTTAATTTTGCAGTAAAAAAACACAGTCTCTATCTCTGGATTTACTTAACTTTCATCTGCAGTTTTCACTAATAACAACATCTGGTGATGCTACACAACAATTGTTATTACATCCATTCATTTCCGTAGTGCCAGTAAAGTGCAGGACTTCAAATTATTACCTTCACCTGACATTTCTGAGGAAAGACCTATGTTACTCATAGCAATCAAATTTATGTGTTTATTTTAAAACGTGGTCTGGAAATGATGACGGTAATTTGATTGCTACGGACAACGCAAACATTTCTTCTTTCAATTACTCTTTAAGGGCCAGTTCACACCAAAGAACCGCAGTCCAAATGTGTTTCTGTATGCGCATTTTTGGTGCATTCTGACACATTTTTTTATTTGGATTTGATGCATTTTGGTGCATTTCCCCCCCCCCCCTTTCTTTCTTCATATTAAATAGGGACATGTGCATTCCAGTGCATTTTTTAAGCACTTTACCACGTTCCGGTGCAGTCCAGTGCAGGAAAAATGCAGCATGTTCTTTTTTTTCTGGAACTGGAATGCAGTAGAATTGACTGCCCTGGTGTGAACTATGCCATTGGAAACCATATAGCCTACTTTCCATGCATTTTTGATGCAGAAAAAAAAATGCACTGGACTGCATGTGGTGTGAACTGGCAATAAGACATTTTGATAAAATGACCCATAGGTATCCTTAAATTATATAGATACATAGAAAGAGTTTGGACACACCCATACAACAAGAAATTACTTAAAAGAGCAGAGCTACTAAAGTAGGTGCACACAGAATCTGGTGCAGCTATGCAGAGTAGCCAATCAGCTTCTAACTTCAGCTTGTTCAGTTCGAGCCCATTCATACTTGCACAACTTGTCATGTGAGTTTGAGGTCCAAAGTCGCATGACTTGCACCCCATGTTTCCCAATGAGTACCATTCATATATGTGCAACTTCAAGCTGTGGTGACTTGAAAGTAGTCCCTGCACTACTTTGGTCCGACTTTCATGCGGCTTGAGGGCCATAGACTTCAATGTAAACCCTCAAAAGTCACATGAAAGTTGCACCTGATATGATTTGTGTGCCACTTTGTACAGCACAAACAATCATGCACCAAAGTTGCACTTATCCAAAGTTACAATGGAAATCACACGATTTTGAAGTTGCACAAGTGTGAATAGAGCCTTAAGCGTTAACAATAAAACCCAGAAGCTGATTGGTTGCTATGCACAGCTGCACCAGATTCTCTGTGTGCCAGTTTTATTCAATCTCCCCCATCATGTACTGCATAACCTTTGCCCCTGGTCAGCTGGGTCACAAGGGCCAATAATTTGAACAAGGATGGATAACCCAACTCCCTTTCTATAAAAGGATGGGCTGACTGCAGCCATATTGTCAGTGTGTATTGGAACTGAGCTGCAAAATCTGTGTTTGTTTACTGTTTATTTTAATTTTGACACTTTTCCTCTATGGCAGTGCTCAGCTTCAAAATTCACCCCTATAGCTTCAAAGGGTTCTCTGCAAAGTTCGTAAACTTAAAACTTCAAGCAAGATTTGGAAATCTGTTTGCTAACCAAACCAGATTTACTCATTCCTACTGATAAAGAAAAGACAAGGCAATATTTGGAGTAATTGACTAATGTATAGTGATATAATGGGGTTGTAATATTAAAGACAAATACGAAGTTCACTTTGCAGGTGAAGTTGCACTTTTCACTTGGATTTGCCCAAAGTTTAGTACATGTAATATCAAACCTACGTACATAGGTAGTGGAAGGTTTCCATATTCTGCACAAAAAGAAATAGTTCAAGTGTTGTACACCAAAGCAAGAACACGCTCATCAAGAAGAACTCCCGACAAAATTCTTATTTTCCCATGCAGTGGGGCTGTGACCGAACTGCATGGGTAAAATGCTTGTTTTTGTCTAAGGGCTCAAAAAGCAAAGATATACTTACTTAATCTGCTGATGCTCCAAACGCAAGACCGAGGCACACTGCTCCTGCTCCCCCTGCATGCTGTCTTGTGAATGGGTTGTTCCTGATGTCATCGCGCCCATAGACCAGCTCTGGACCATACAAACATTTAACCCTTGCAGTGTGGGCATATCACCACTGCATGGGAAAGTAAAAGCTTTGACAGGTGTTCAGTTTTACGTAAACCAGAGAAAAAATCCAGGGAATGTGGGGATATGACCTCCAACCTACTAACCCTTGCAAGCTCCCTAAAGGTATCCATAGGCAATACATGCAAAAGCTGACATGCAAGAACATCTTAGTGTTACTGATTGTTCACAAACTGCTAAAATTCCATGATTGGGTAAGCCCTTAAAATACACCTGCCTTGAGAGAATATGGGGTTAATTAAAACTGAAAAGTGCATGCTGTGCAAATAGCCAATGAGCATCTAACTTCAGCTTGTTCAACTGAGCTTTGACAAAAATACCTGGAAGCTGAATGGTTTCTATGCAGAGCATTGCCAGATTTTACACTCTTCAGTTTTAGTAGAACAACCCCTATAGAGGCCGCCAATCCTGACCTGGCCTTCTCATAATGTTATTTAACTGACTGCTGTGCTAGTCCAATGGCTTCAGTACTCTAAAGTTGCTAAACCAAAACAAGCATGCAGACTTCTGACTTTCTAATATGTTTGTTGTTCTGGGTTAGTGCCTCTAGAAATATTGGGCACAATTCACTAAAGCTTATCGCATTAGTTAAGTCAGTCACATGACCACATATGATACTGAAAATGTCAATTCACTATTGCTAGTATGTGGTATTTACCAAAAATAGCAAAAACACTCAGTAAATACCGTATAAAAAGACCTTAAAATCAATTCACAAAAGGAAATAAATAATGAAATGCATGCGGTAATTAAGTAGTGGTCCAGGCTTGCGGTATGTACTGTTATCTGACAGTACTGTCATAAGTTGTTAAGGAATGGGTGGCCGCCAAGTCCCTAACAGCCTCAATGAGTCATCAGCTGTCAGCTGTAACAAAAATTACCCGCAATTTAAAAAAAAATAAAAATTTGCATGCGGTCCCCCCAAAATTCATACCAGCCCCTTATCTGAGCATGCAGCCCAGCAGGTCAGGAAAGGGTGGGGGATGAGCGAGCTCTCCCCCTCCTGAACCATTCCAGGCCACATGGCCTCAACATTGAGGGGTGTTTTGGGGCAGGGGGGCTCCCCCCAAAGTACCTTGTCCCCATGTTGATGGGGACAAGGGCCTCTTCCCCACAACCCTGGGCTGTGGTTCTGGAAGTCTACAGGCAGGGGGCTTGGTAGCAAGGGGGCCCCCAGATCCCCCCCCCATGTGAATGAGTATGGGGTACCACTACCCATTCACAAAAATAAACCTGGTGTGAAAAAAGACAGGAGAAGGCTTTGACAAGTCCTTTATTAAATAAAGAAAAATAAAAGAATGTCCCCTGAAGTAGAACCACACAGGTTTTCCGATGAGCCCCCCTGTCCGCAGACCCCCACAACCAGGAGTGGGGCGGGGGGTGCTCGCTCGTCCCCCCCTTTCCTGAACTGCCGGGCTGCATGCTCAGATAATTCAAACTTTTTTTTTTTTAAATGCTGTACTGTATCCTAACGCATACTCGGATGCTGTAAAATACCGTTTAGTGAATTTTGCCCAATGTGGGCAGCCAAGCAATTAACATAAGAAAAAAGTCAACAACAAAAGCCACATATTTCCATTAGTACATGCTTTCTATATTCCCTTACACAATCAAACACTACTAATCTATATAGTAACACTAAATCTGCTGGAGGAAGCAATCAAAACATACAGAGTATAAAAACATATTATAGTGCTCTAGGTGTAAAAAATAAACTAAAATACGTGAATATGACCTATTTATGTGGGGTTTTTTAAGGTATTGAAAGGATTACAGGCATATTACAACCCATGATATGCCTTGCTTGAAATAGTGTAAGCTCAGGCAATGGCTTCAGCCATTATTTAATATTTTCATTGGCAGTGAAATTCTCTGCATACAAAAAATGACATATGGCAAAGATCTGATACATTTGCCATGAGCAAAATTAAATCTGCTGTTTCAATGCTCAATTAAGACACATTCCAACTAGATTTATCCCTGTTTAGACTAGGAAGAAAAAATATGGTAATATTTTAAAGGAAAATGTAAAATTGCTTATTTTTGGAAGAGATGATCAATGGCATAGATTGTACATGTGGTTAAAGTTGGCCATGGACACAGTGGTGTAGTATGGGGGGGGGGGGGAGGCAGCTGGGGTGGGATTGCCCTGGGCGCAAATTTTAAGGCAGTAGAAGATTGCTTTAGATAGAATTATATAGTGATTGGAGCAGTGCGCTGTAATTCCTTCATTGCGAATGCCTGGTGTCGCTGTTGTCAGCTGACACTCACCACGCATTCTCTGCCTGGAGATTGGTTGTCTAATGTCATCCTACTGGAGCAGTCAGGTGGTGTGCTTGTCCCTGCGGCATTAAGAAGCAGTTGCCCGATCTGCCCAGTCCACCTGCTCATTCTCCTTCATGCTCGGCTGTTGCGAGTCCTGGGCTGTGAGTGCCACCGTGCTGGTGGCGGTGATTGGAGTCCTGCTGGCTCTGATCCAACATTGGATAATGAGTAAACCATACACCTCCCGAGAGAAAATCTCTTCCCTGGCCCAGGAAAAAAAAGGGTAACCACACCCCCCCTACAGGTCACTGTGTAGTCCGATCACTTATTTGGGGTGTCTGCTGAGGAAAAGAAGGTAGGAGTTCCAGGATGGTTGGTGGGGGAGAAGGGGGCCCCAGGATGGTTGGTGGAGGAGAAGTGGGCCCCTGGGTTACTGAGGGAGGAAGAGTGGGCCCTGGGATGATTGCTGGAGAAGGAGAGGGCCCCAGGTTGGTCAGAAATGGAGCAGGTCCTTGGGTGGTTGGTGGAGGAGGAAGAGGGGGTCCCTGGGTAGCTCCAGGTTAGGAGGAGAGGGCCCTGGGGTGACTTATAGAGTAAGAGGGCCCCCAAGATGGTTGTTGGAGGAGAAAGAGGGCCCCTGGGCGGTTGGGAGAAGAGGAGCAGGCCCCGGGATGATTGGTGGAGAAGGAACGAGCCCAGGGTTGGTTAGCAGTGGAAGAGTGGGCCCTTGAGTGGTTGGTGGAGGAGGAAGAAAGGGTCCCTGGGTAGTCCCGGGTTAGGAGGAGAGAGCACTGGAGTGGTTGGTAGAATAGGAGGGCCCCCAAGGTGGTTGTTTGAGGAGGAGAGGGCCCCCAAGGTGTGGTTGTTGGAGGAGGAAATGGTCCCCCAAGTGGTTGTTGAAGGAGGCAGATGTCGACTGGGCCAGGGGGCAATTGCCCCCAGGCCACTCTGATGCCCCATAATAAAGACCACACCATTGTACCCTCTCAGCCTCCGCTTACTAGAGACCAGGCCCCACCCCTCTAGTGACACCAGAGCCAGTTGCCAGGGAAGAGAGTGAAGCAGAGCCGTCTAGCATATCTGACATCAGAGCCAGATATGGCGCAGTTGGAGCCCTTTCGCTTTACACAATGCACTCTACACTTTATGTTGTACGTTGCATAGTCCACAGGTTAGGGGGAGCAAACTACTTGCCCTAGGCGCTGACAACCCACACTATGCCACTGCATGGATGGAGAAACTGATATATTCTGAAGAATTTTGCTTTATCCCAACAGAGACATTTAAGAAATCAGTGTATTTGCAGGTGACCTGACAGGCAGAAAAATGGCATTTAACTGCTTGTAGAGGGTTGTCACTTGTCACCCTTTTTAAGGTAAAATATCAGTCTTACTCTTATTTTAATATCCAATTCCTGCTGACCGAATTGACAACAGAGTCTAGTTTTGCAAGTTGGGCCAGTACAATATTGACCAGAATGTAACTCCACAAAAGTATAACAGGGAGCACACTAGTTTAAACTGGATACTAGTTACACATTTGGGTGAATGGATGTCAGAATAGAAAATAAGAATGTTCCCTAGCACACCTTGATATAGTAGTAATCTTAATCTTTTATTTGTGTAGCACTACCCTCATAGGAGCCGCTGAATTTCACCTGTTCTTTCCAAAAATTCAAAACACACAGCAGCAGTGATTCACTCAATCAGTCTAGGGGTTGTCTTTTTTTTACATTTTTATTTGCTTGTAGAATTGATATCAGGAGGGTATTTGGGGTGGTATGGGATATTCTAGAACGTTAGGTATTGCTAGCACATGATACCTCTCATTTAGCAGCAGTAGTATAGGTAGACTTAAATATTCCATGATTTACAGCTGGAGAACATGAAGCAGAAAAAGCACAACTAAAGATAGACTTGAGTAGCCCAGGGTTCATGGCTGGAGACCATGAAACAAGGATTTAGCACAGCTCCAGTCAGGCTCTACTCACAGGATCCTAAGCATGCAATCAGTCCATAGGTGCAGTCTCCAGTAAAGTAGTCCAGCATCCAGTCCAATGGCTCCAGAGACAAGATATCACCATTCTCACAGTTCACAGATCCATCCACACAGGGGGGAAAACAATTTCCTCGAGGCTCCAGGCTATTTAACAACAGCACACCCACCATCTCCCCAGGGATTGGCTAGGCCCTGATGACCATTCAGGCTTTTCATCTGAACTCTTCCTCCCTAAGCTATAGAAATGTTTTCTAGAGGCAAGTGGAAGGTATCAAACTCTCAGCCTATGAAGCCCTGAACAGACCAACAACCACTTATCCCCTAACTACAGCAGGAGCCAAAAACTAGATATACGGTACCTTTCAGCCTAACTATAAGGATGCTACATCCACATAAAATAACAGCCACATTTTGATAATCTTGGCTTATGATGCCTGTTTTATATGAATAAAGTATAAGATTATCACTATATCGAGGTAGTCTGGTGAAGTATCTAATTTCCCTGTAATTGTTTGGTGGTACCAACCTATAATTCACTACAGCAACCTGCATGAACTCGGGGCAATCCTGTAATGTGTGCAGCAGATGCAATAAACATCTCTGAGGAGCTCCAGATGGTCTAAGTTTGTATTAATATTTATAAGAAGTTAATTTAAGAGGTTTATTTATCCAAGAATACATAAGGTGGAATTATCTTATCTTTCCATATTGATTACTCTGTTGGCACCATCCCTTAATCACGTATCAATAGAATATCTCCCATCTACACAGGGTGGGGGGCCAAAAAATGTGACTTCACCTGCATCAACAAGAGATTTTATACATCAATACATAAAATAAATACATCCTTTTCTTTTATTTAATTATTTTCAATGCTATGGTTAAAATAGGATGCGGTCTCCTAGTTCAGTGGAAAATTCATGGGTGAACCCTGATGATAATGTGCTTTTTTGCCCTGGGTTGTGCTATGGCTGTATTCTTTTGCACCCCCTCAACCCCCCGCAGACAAAATCATCTTTTTTTCCGACCATGTGACATCTTCATTATAGAGAAATATAGATTTTCTCCTTTGTAAATTTTCATTTGTAATACTTATATTTTTGTATGTATTGTTCATGTTTGCAAGTCTGTAGGTGCAGATCCTGAGGAACCTATTTATTTGTGAAACGCATTGCTCATAGACACCACATTGGAGAGAATAGAATATACTCAATGAATTTATGTCCATTGTTGGGCTATGATCTACACATGTTTATAGTTTGTGTTTGTAATCTATTTTGTCCATTTTTTTTAACTGTTCACACTACATGCAGTGCTTTTTTTCTGCATCAAACATGCATGCAAAGTAGGTTATATGGGTTTCAATTGGCACATTTCACATCAGTGCAGTCAGTTCCAAAACAAAAGAAAACATGCTGAATTTTTTCCTGTACAGTACTGGAACACGCGAAAACACCTAAAAAACACATTAAAAATGCAATGGATCCCAATACAGTGAAAAAAAATGGAAAAAAAGCATCAGGAATACATCAAAATTGCACCAGAACACATAAAAATGTGTTAAAAATGCGCATGCAGAAACGGATCAGGAACGGATCTGGAGGATGTTTTTGTGGCGTGAACGGGACCAAAGAGTGTATTTATTTTATGTATTGATGTATATAATCTCTTAGTGGCACATGCAAAGTCCTATTTTTTTGGTCCCTACCCTTTTGTAGGCAGGTGGTGTTCTACTGATATGTCATTTAAGAAGCAGTTCAATGAATGCAAATACAGGCTGAATACTAACAAAGTACTATACGTGTTTACATGTTAACAGATCAGTGTACTTTCTAGGACTGGTTTTCCTCTTATCCAAGACTTTCCTTTCAGGCAGACTATCAACGCATATCAGTCTGTTAAAGGGATTGTATTATGGCTTTTTGATAACCTATAGTGATTTGGTAATCTGTTGCTGTTTATTAAATGTTTATTTGTCGCCTCAACCTCCACAACATGTCCAGAATACGCCCCTTTTTAACCAATGACACCACAAAGCTCCTAATTCACTCCCTGGTTATCTCTTGCTTCGACTACTGCAACTCTCTTCTCATTGGCTTACCTTTACATAGGCTGTCCTACCTTCAGTCCATCATCAGTGCTGCTGCCAAACTCATCCACCTTACCAACTGTTCAGTATCTAGTACTCCTCTCTGCCAATCCCTGACTATCTCCTAATCTATCCACCTTTAGATGATCCCAGAAAACTCTTTTCTTTAAAGAAGTCTATCCTGCTTTTAACAAATGCACTGTGTTTTTCCTTTCTCAATCAGCTCATCACCCACAGCTATTACCCTTTGTATCACGTGACCCTCCATCTTAGATTGTAAGCTCTATCTAGCAGGGCCCTCTGATTCCTCTTGTACCAAATTGTATTGTAACTAATGTCTGCCTTCATTTTGCAAAGCCTGGCACAAACTGTTGGAGCTATATAAATCCTGTAGTATAATAATAATAATTGTAAAATCAGGACTATGTGCATATTTTTGAATAAAATAACAAACATGTTAAAAAAAATTATAAAGTAAAAAATAAAGTGAATAGTGAGTCCTGAAGACTTCTAACATGTTTTAGGAAAAAAATTATAAACCATAGAGAACATATCTTTTCATAAACATTTAAAAACTATTTTCTTTAGTTATGCATCTTTTTGTCTTTAAAAGTTTTTAATTACGTGACCTGATACTTGGAAATGTGCCTTTACAATTATATTTTTTCCTAGATAAGCATATATATATATACAGTGGGGCAAAAAAGTATTTAGTCAGCCACCAATTGTGCAAGTTCTCCCACTTAAAAAGATAAGAGAGCCCTGTAATTGGCATCATAGGTAGACCTCAACTATGAGAGACAAAACGAGAAAAAAAAATCCAGACAATCACATCGGCTGATTTGGAAAGAATTTATTTGCAAACTATGATGGAAAATAAGTATTTGGTCACCTACAAACAAGCAAGATTTCTGGCTCTCACAGACCTGTACCTTCTTCTTTAAGAGGCCCCTCTGTCCTGCACTCATTACCTGTATCAATGGCACCTGTTTGAACTTGTTATCAGTATAAAAGACACTGGTCCACAACCTCAAATAGTCACACTCCAAACTCCACTATGGTGAAGACCAAAGAGCTGTCGAAGGACACCAGAAACAAAATTGTAGACCTGCACCAGGCGGGGAAGACTGAATCTGCAATAGGCAAGCAGCTTGGTGTGAACAAATCAACTGTGGGAGCAATAATTAGAAAATGGAAGACATACAAGACCACTGATAATCTCCCTCGATCTGGGGCTCCACGCAAGATCTCACCCCGTGGGGTCAAAATGATCACAAGAACGGTGAGCAAAAATCCCAGGACCACACGGGGGGACCAACGTAACAAAGGCTACCATCAGTAACACACTACGCCACCAGGGACTCAGATCCTGCAGTGCCAGACGTGTCCCCTGCTTAAGCCAGTACATGTCCGGGCCCGTCTGAAGTTTGCTAGAGAGCATTTGGATGATCCAGAAGAGGATTGGGAGAATGTCATATGGTCAAATGAAACCAAAATAGAACTGTTTGGTAAAAACACAACTTGTTGCGTTTGGAGGAGAGAGAATGCTGAGTTGCATCCAAAGAACACCATACCTACTGTGAAGCATGGGGGTGGCAACATCATGCTTTTGGGCTGTTTCTCCACAAAGGGACCAGGACGACTGATCCATGTACAGGACAGAATGAATGGGGCCATGTATAGTGAGATTTTGAGTGCAAACCTCCTTCCATCAGCAAGGGCATTGAGGATTGAACGTGGCTGGGTCTTCCAACATGACAATGATCCCAAACATACCGCCCAGGCAACGAAGGAGTAGCTTCGTAAGAAGCATTTCAAGGTCCTGGAGTGGTCTAGCCAGTCTCCAGATCTCAACCCCATAGAAAACCTTTGGAGTTGAAAGTCCGTGTTGCCCAGCGACAGCCCCAAAACATCACTGCTCTAGAGGAGATCTGCATGGAGGAATGGGCCAACATACCAGCAACAGTGTGTGCCAACCTTGTGAAGACTTACAGGAAACGTTTGACCTCTGTCATTGCCAACAAAGGATATATAACAAAGTATTGAGATGAACTTTTGATATTGACCAAATACTTATTTTCCACCATAATTTGCAAATAAATTCTTTCCAAATCAGTCAATGTGATTTTTTTCCTCATTTTGCCTCTCATAGTTGAGGTCTACCTATGATGCCAATTACAGGCCTCTCTCATCTTTTTAAGTGGGAGAACTTGCACAATTGGTGGCTGACTAAATACTTTTTTGCCCCACTGTGTATATATATATATATATATATATATATATATATATATATATATATATATAGCCTCAGTAAAAACACCAACCAGAACAGCTTAATTAAAACAGCAAAAGAGATAGATTTGCAACATCTTAACATTAAATGCCAGTGGTGCTATTTGACTTTTAAATGCCAATTTTTGATGTTAATACTGTACACACATGGTTCGAAATTTGTCACATTTCCAGTTGTCTATTAAGACAAATTGAGATGAACGGCTTGTTTTATTTTCATGTTTTCACATGTTTACTCTTCCATATTTTGTTGATTTTTATACAAATTTGCAGAGTCTCATTCTAGTGCCTGTCATTATCACAGGGAGGGTCAGTACCCTTGCTTAACACCTACTGAGATATAAATAATTAGCAAGAGTCTGCTGTTTTCAATCAGTCTAAGCAAATCAACAGGCTTCAGAAGAAGTAAAGCAAAGCACAAAAACACAAAAGCAAAGCTTAAATATCTAAAAATCCATCCAACGCCCAGGGCAAAGATGCCAAAATGCTCCCCCCTTTCCTTTATAATGTGTAAGCTTATGGGATCCTATGCCCAGCTGTCATTTGTAAAAATCACTGTGAAGCTTATCTTTCGAACAGAATTTTGATTGACCTTGAAATGTGCAGTTTTTCCCACAACAAGAGGCACGAAGGAGGGGGAGAGAGAACACAGCCCACACCGCTTTCCAGCTCTCTCTTTGCCACTCCCAGTGAAGGGCTGACAGGAGTAGTGATGCCACTGTTGCTACTCCTGTCAGCCTTGTAACAGAAGGAAGGTTTTCTGCCACCAGGCAGGCTGCGCTCAGGAGGGGGAGGGGTTTACTTAAAGGACAGCTGTACTTTTAGTGTAGTTATTGCTTAGGCTAATTGAATGTACATACATAGTTAATAAAATTATTGATCTACCGTATGCTTTTTTGCGACCACACCTAAATACCAAGTATGGGCATTTTTTTTTGTTTCAAAAACTGTAGGGAATAGGTAGAGCACCTGACAGGTTTTTAATGCCATCAGTATTTCTTTTTGATTGACGATGCTCACAGGGAAGATAAGAAAAAAATCTTTTCAGTAGAGTTAGTGACTTTTTTTTATTTTGCCGAATGGGAAAAATTAGAACCTACAGTACTGAGCAAACATTTTAGGCAGGTGTGAATAAAAGCTGTAAAGTAAGAATGCTTTCAAAAGTATATATTTTACTTATTTTTTTTATCACTTTACAAAAATGCAAAGTGCGTGAACAGAAAAACAATATACGTAAAACCAATATTTGGTGCAACTAGCCTTTGGCTTCAAACCAGCATCAATTATTCAAGGTATGCACAGTGCTTGAACACACAATTTTGGAAGGAACTCAGCAGGTAGGTAATTCCACACAACTTGGAGAACTAACCACAGATCTTCTGTAGATGTAGGCTGCCTCAAATTATATTATCTGGAATTACATGAACTTGATGTTGTGATAAGGTCTCTGTGGGGGCTAAACTATCACTTCCAGGACTGTTTGTTCTTCTTTCCACTGAAACTAGTTCTTAATGACATTGGCTGCATATTTCGGGTCATTGTCCTGCTGCAGAATAAATTTGGGACAAATTACACACCCTCCTGATTGTGTAGCATGATGAAGAAGTATCTGCCTGTATTTCTCAGCATTCAGGACATCATTGATCAGGCAATGTGAGGACAGTAGACACAGTGTTCGGCCAAGGAAACCTAAAGGATATGTAAAACCCAACATTCATATTCCTCATATGTGCCTTCTGTACTATGTTCTTGTATTAAAAAGTATTCTGTTCGCTTTGTATTGCTTCCTTTGTATGAAATCCCTGGTGCCCCTGCCAGTTCCTCTGCTTACCTAATAAAAACTGACCACACTAATAAGGAGTGCACACCGTTGTCAATTCTCTAGCAGTGCTGGAAACTCAGTGTGTTCTCCTCCAATAATCAGACTTGTCCTGATACTCCTCCCCCCTGCACAGCAATGTACCAGAAAGTTCAGTGTGCTAATGTTTCTCTTCACCCAGCTATTATGCAACTGAGAACAGAGAGAATGTGATTACGTATACAAAATGGGAAAAAGTATTCATAATTTTTTTTACTAACTATATACAAATGTTTTGCCTTTGATTTCTATTTTAAACTGAATGGATTGTTTTACAAGGGAAGGGTTTATATACAATTTATTGCAGCAGATGAAAGACATCATGCTTACTTCTCGACATCAGAAGATGTCCAGCATTGCCAACAGCACAGAACTAGCAGAAACCAGTAGGTCCCAGGTATACCCATCTACTGTCTGCCTGGCCAGAATGGATCTTCACAGAAGAACTGCAGACAAAAACGCTGTATCTCCAATGTGGAAACAAGGCTAAGCAACTCAACTACGCACAACAACACAACTATAAAACATAGGTACTGGGATGCAGAAACTGGCAGCAGGTGCTCTGGACTGATGAGTGAACATTTGAAATATTTGGCTGTAGCAGGAGGCAGTTTGTTTGCCGAAGAGCTGGAGAGCGGTACAATAATGAGTGTCTGCAGGCAATAGTGAATAATGGTTGAGGTTCTTGGCAAGTTTGGGGCTGCATTTCTGCACACTGAGTTGAAGATTTGGATCAAATGAGTCTGAGAAATACAGACAGATACTTATCCATCATGCCATACCATCAGGGAGGTGTGTGATTGACCCAAAATTTATTCTGCAGCAGGACAATGACCCCAAGCATACAGCCAATGTAATGAAGAACTATCTTCAGTGTAAAGAAGAACAAGCAGTCCTGGAAGTGATGATTTGGCCCCCACAGAGCCCTAATCTCAACATCGAGTCTGTCTGAGATTCCACAAAGAGGCAGAAGGATTTGAGACAGCCTACCTCCACAGAAGATCAGTGGTTAGTTCTCCAAGATGTTTGGAACAACCAACCTGCAGTTCCTTCAAAAACTGTGTGCACAAGCACTCTGGGTACCTAGAAGAATTGATGCTGTTTTGAAGGGAAAAAGGTGGTCACACCAATTATTGATTTGATTTGGATTTCTCCATTTTCATTTACTTTACATTTTGTTGATTGCTAAAAATAAACACTTAACTATTTCTGAAAGCATTATTAATTTACATCATTTTTTCACACCTGTCTAAAACGTTTACACAGTACTACTGTATGTCAGGCTTTTTCTGTTGTCTGACTGGGACAGGACATGAGGAACAAAAACCTGACAGAGATTGTAGTCCTTTCCTTCACTACTACAATTAAATAGTGCTGATGCGCAGTCCAATTTTTTTGCCTCTCCACATCCCTAAGCTACGTTTATTACTTTATTCTTAATTCTCTTTTTCACCTGCCATGACTCCCTTTTGTGCTGTGAAGCAATAACTCAAGAAAAAGGTCACTGAATTTCTAGGTTATCATTATGCAGCCATTCTTCAAACACTAGTGCTTTTTGAAGTCTTTATATAATTTTAAAGCATGTTACATATTTCAGCAATGCCATGGAAATATCCAATATGTCTTGTCTCCTTATTATGTTTAGCAGGGAAATACAGGGACAATATGCACAGTGCTTTATGTGGTAGCACTATACAAACTCTTGGCTAGGACACAAGACTGCTGCAAGCTGCGCATAGTTTGGCTTCATCTATACAAATTCAGCTATTAAATTATAGTGAATGCTTTTTTTTCTGGGGAAAATAGGAAATCAATACAGTCCTTTATATTTGGCTTTTTGGTATGTGTAAGAAAATTAAAGCAAATACTTAGTTACTGTGGCCAACACTGCCACTTGTCATTTCCTCAAATTTTTATGTATGAAACTCATTGATCAAAACTCAACAGATGGCCGAGTGGTAAAGCTTTTCAAGCACCACCATACTAGTGAAAAACAGGTTGTGATGGCACTCAAATGATGTGGACATCAATGATTAATCTGTCATCTCTCCTGAGGAGGTCATCTGCTCATACTGGATGTATTGACAGTTCAAGATTCACTAATGACTCGCAAAGTCATTTCTGAGTCATGATGATAGCAAACACAAGCCTGACCAGACAGGTGTGAAAGATTTAACTGAATCCCTGAAATGATTTTGACTAAATATATATGAACCACTGTGAGCAGTTGCTATAGACCCTAGTTCTGATTAATTTGCCCTATCTTCACACTGTCTTAAATAAAAAAACACATTCTTATTTTTATCAAATTAGGGATGCAATTATACTCCCATTTTGTAGGAAGGCAAAGATCAAGCTTCTATTGGGTGAAATGTTAGAGAGGGGTAATCATCTGTGATCTGACATTACAAGTGTGCAACTTCTTGCTTTTCTATTGAGTACATAAAGAGAGGTTGGGTTCTCTTTGGTTGCCGTGCAGAGTTTTAGAGGCACAGGATTTCCACATAGGAAATCCCTGGAATGATTTTGTCTACTGATATATAAGGATCACTCCATCAACAAAGCTTTGTGGAGTCTCAAAAAAGACTGTATGAATGAGTTCATAAGGACATCTTCCCAATAGAACAGCAATTGTACAACCAATAGATATGAGCGTCTTTCAAATATGCATTTCACAAAGTCCTTAAATCAACATAGAATCCATATATAGAAACTCAATTATTTTTTTTTAATTACAATTCATATTAAAATCCACCATATATAGATATTCAAAGCGTGGGATCAAACGATTGTATATATGATAAGATTTAAAGTCATTCCCCCATAATAATAGTCATGACTATTATAATGGAAGATGATTTTGAATTCTCATATTTACAATTGTTGATTCTACATTTTTAACGTCTATGTATAGTGGCTTTAATATTTGTAATAAAAAATTAATAGATTTTATATACTGTATATATGTAATCTATGTCGACTTAATAACTTCATGAGGTGCATATTTGAAAGCTCCTTACATCTACTGGTTGTACGATTGCTATATATGGACCAATGACAGCAGTTGCTATAGACCAGGGGTCTCCAAACTTTCTAAACAAAGGACCAGTTTACAGTCTTTCAGACTTTAGGGGGGGCGGACTGTGGCCAGTGGGAGTGACAATGCCCTATCTTTAGTATTAGGAGGAGCGCCCGATTGTTGGTGGCAGTGGGAGGGATAGTGCCTGATTGTTGGTGGCAGTGGGAGGAATAGTGCCCCAAGGGCCAGATAAAAAACAAGTAAAGGGCAGCATCTGGCCCCTGGGCCACGGTTTGGTAGACCATGATTTTGATTTGACTTGTCTACACTCTGTGCTTAAAAAATATATCATTTAACCGCTTGCTCACTGCCCTATAGTAGAACTACTTCTACAGGGCTGCACAAAATCACCTGTATATATATGTGAATTTGCATTTCCGAGTAGGGGGCATGCACATGCCACCCTACCTGTGCCGCCATTGGTAGCTACAGCTGCCGATCACTGGGTCCCACTTGGAGATTCCTCGTCGGCACCCGGCGATTGCCGAGGGACAGTGACAGGGGAGAGGTCTGTGTGTAAACAACACAGATCTCTCCCGTCAGCAAGAACACGGTGCTTTGTATTGCTCTGCGCAGCTTGTCTACATAGTGAAACACACACAGCACAATGTAAAACACAGCACACAGTTAACCCTTTGATTGCCCCAGATAATAACCCCTTCCTGCCCATTGTCTTTGGTACAGTGTCAGTGCTTTTTATTAGCACTGATCACAATATTAGTGTCACTGGGGATGCCAATGGGAGTCAGTTCCCACCCAGTGTAAGAATTCCCACCGCAGTCCCGCTATAAGTCGCTGATCGCCGCCATTACTAGTATAAAAAAAAAAAAATTCTAGTATATATACCATTTGTAGACACTATAACTTTCATGTAAACCAATTCTTTTACACGTATTGGGAATTTTTTTTAAGCAAAGATATTTAGCAGAATACATTTTGGCCTAAATTTATGACAAAATTTGATTTTTTACAGTTTTTTATTGGCTATGTTTTATAGAAAAAAAGTCAAAAATATCGAGTTTTTTTTCTAAATTGCCAGTCTTTTTTTTGTTTATAGTGCAAAAAATAAAAATGGTGATCATATAACAGCAAAAGAAAGCTCTATTTGTGGGAAAAAAAGGACAACTTTAATTTATGTAAAGCATTGCATGACCGCGCAATTGTCAGTTAAAGTAATACAGTGCCGTATCGCAAAAAATGGCCTAGTCACGAAGGGGGGCAAATCTTCTGGAGGGCAAGTGGTTAAATAGTATTCTTCTTGTTATCAAATTGTTGATGCAATTACACTTTTACTTAATAGGAAAGCAGAAAGGTGCACACTGATATCATACACCGGTATCAGATAACATCCAATTTGAATAAACTCCCACTGCACTCCCACCTAGGACTGTCCTGTTGTCACCTATAATGCACAGGATGAGGAGTGATAATTATAAATTGTTGTTGTTCCTGTTATACTACATGCCAGGGGAGGACTGACAACTCATGGGGCCCCCGGGCAATAGGGGATCATGGGTCCCCCATGTCCTCACCCATACTCAAAAAAAGCCTATGAAAAAGCCAATCAAAGGTACCAGGGGCATCTCATGGGGCCCCCTACTGACCCTGGGCCTTCGGGCAGTGCCCGAGTGCTTGAATGGTCAGTCCGCCCCGCTACATGCCCTTCACTTACATTTCATCCAATATGGGCTTGATCGCAGAGATCAAGCCCGTATTGGGTAAATCATTAAAGAGGGGTCATCTATGATCTCACATAATCGATGTGCAGCTTCCTGCTTTTCTATTGATATCATAGAACATGGTTCGGCTTTCTTTAGTTGGCACATGGAGGTCCACAAGCCAGAGATTTTTACACAGGTTTGGAGATGTGATACCTCTGTACACTTTAAATTTAGAGCTATGTAGGACTAAAAATGTGTTGACAAAAATGATCAAATTTAAACCCAATCCACAAAATCTTATATAGGCTTGAACATGTTACTATAATTTAAAAAAATCTGTGGCCCTGTCATAAAGGTACTTTTTCAGGTATGTCCTATTACAAAGCGACAATACTCTGCTCCTGTTTTCCAACTGTGCTCATGCTTGTCCCTCTGTTGCACAGAAATGCCATGGGACCGTGTAGATGGGGAGAGACTAAAAAGAGGCTGCAGGAGATCAGAAGCACTGAGAAGCAACAAAGGATAAAAAAAATACAATTGGCTTTTTAAAAACAATTTGTATTTGGGGGGTAGGGGCTGTGAGTAAAGTGGACATTCCAGTTTTTTAGACTACACCCAAAGCCTGTTTCATGTTAAAATGATTATTTACTATGGTTACTTTTAAAATTGCATTATATTTGTATTTAATTAGGCTGTATCAAGTGAAATCAATAACATTGGCATAAATACAAAGCAGTTCATAACTTCTATCCCAAAGACAGAACGTAGCATAGTTTCTATATTTTATTTATACTGGTCTGCCTGGCCTGTTCAATTTTCTATGCTTTGTCAAACACAAATTGCTGACTACTGAGAAAAATGTACATGTTCACTACACTAAGGATAAATTTGGTTTTCTAATTTTAATGAGGGAACTGGTAGACAGAGTTAATTGTTTCAGTCAGCTAAATGAGGAAAAACATCAAGGCGGAAAAGAGGTGCAGGAGGATAAAAGGTTGACACTTTCTACTTTTATCCAGCGATTGAGTTCAGGTGAACTATCAGCAGTTGGAGAGAAGTGAACCATGAACAGAAGACATTTAAATCATATGCACACTGTGAAGTAGGACAATTCAGCTAACAACCTCAGGCTATGTCTGGATGCAGAGCCCTGAGAAATGAGGTGTGACAAGATGGTGCTGTCACTAAGATGACATATGTAAACAAATAACATTGAATGTAATCCATTCAGCGCTTCAACTCTGCTCTTTATATAATACAATATAAATATTACAGATGATCGCAGCAGCACACTAGCAATAAGCACTTATTATTGCATCCCTCCTTTCCCTGAAGACCTTACAGTGGAAGTAAAGCCTAATTTTACATTTGTACCCACAAGTAAGCCTATAATAAGGCTTACCTGTAGGTAATGTTTATATCTCCTAAGAGATATTTATCTGTGTATACCAATGGTGCATGAGCTCTGAAGGAACGGCATGCCCGTGCCATTCCTTCAGAGCTGTGTGCCATAAAAAGTGACTCCCACTCGTATGCGCGGGAGTGACTTCATCACGGCTCGGGCATTCAAGCCACCGAAGACAGCGAACCCGGAAGAGGGACTGAGAGAAGATGGAAGCCCGGTCAGCGGTGACATCCCACCCCTGGAGGGATTTGTTTTCAGGTAAGTCTCACATAATGTGCTAGCACATTATGGCATTACCTTGCAGAGGAAAAGTTTTTTGTTTTTTTTAAAGTTTACTACTGCTTTAAAGTTAATTTCCAGGAATTCACCAACTTTGTGAAATGCACTTGCATACTATGAGTTGAGTCAAACAAGGTGCATTCAGATGTAAGTCCAGAGATCCAGTCCTTGCCTCCCAAGCCTACTGTCTGGGAAGGCTATGGTTCCAGGGTGGTCCAGTTAATGCTTCTCAGGCCTACTGTCTAGGAAAGGGCACCGACGTTGAAGAGGAGTTCTGCTTAGTCAACTGATGGCCTAGGCTTAATGAACCACAATTACAGATTGCCATTTACAGCTTAAAGGTCCACTACTTGACTGTGAGAGGGGACATAGAAACTTAAGGCATTAGCCTTTGGCAGAAGTTAAAAATACAAGATACTATTAAATGGAGGGATTTGTGCTGCTGATTTTGGCAACCTGTATCCCTGGCCCTCTGTTCCCTCAACAACTAAGCCAATAAACTAGCAAAAGGAAGATTGACAAAGTAGAAGTCTGTCTTACTGCAGCTGTCAGTGAGTGTTTCAGTGTAGCTACAAAGCAAACCACCAATAGAAAGGCTAGGTGGGCACATAAAATTCAGCAGCAATTAGCAGCTCCTTCGAGGGTCTTTGCTCCACAACGTATCTACACTGTCCTCTTAGTGTGTTAACTACACAGTAGGTAGAAAGTCTAACAAAATAACAGCAATCATGAGTGATTCAGCTTGAAGCAAAAATTTATTTTTCTTTTCTCATGTACTGTGGCTGTGTGGGAGCTCAGCTACTGAACAAGAGCTCTCCAGGAGCGGAAACATGATTTTGTTAACGGTATAAGAAGTGACTAGGTAAGTAAGGCAAGCACTCATCTTGACATGCAGATGCATTTTCTTACATATAACTATATTTTAGCTACTTTACAGACCCAGTGGGTGACATTTCTGCTTTGAGTAAAAGGTGCTTGAAATCTGTATAAGCAACAATCTTGAAAATTATGTTTCCAAAATTGCTGCAAAGAAATCTACAGTGCTGTAATCACAATGACTGGAGTATGTGAAAAGTTTCAGCTTGACAGCGTCTAATGAATTTATTTCAGTTATTCTATATGCAGTTTGATCATATTCTCTGTCTCAAAGAAATGGTTATATAATGGTATAAGAATATGTGAGTATATAATGTTTTTTCTGTTTTCTGCAGGAAGAACCCTGTCTCCACATCTTGTCTAAAACCCAACCTACTCCCCAAATTAATCTTCTAATTTCTACATGAAAATATTTGCACACTGCAATGTTTGCATATCAGCTGCAATCTCAGTGTTCCTATTCTAGGATGTGAGATGTTGCAGGCTACATGTACCATTTACCTACACTGCTGCAGTGGATACAGTAGGATATTGTTAGAACTTTTGTTGGGTTTTTATTGCTTTGTGTGTGGACCCCCTTCCTATTCTAACTCCTCAGTACAGAAAGCCCCTCTCCCATCCTAACCCCTCAGTGCAGATTCCTCTCAGTACAAACTCCATGCAGTAAAGCCCTCCCCCAGCATTACCCCTCAGTACAAACCCCAAAGTACAGTCCACCCTTCCAGCCTAACCCCTCCCTACAAACTTTCCAGTGCACACCAACCCAATACAGACCCTCCCCCCCTCAGTACAGATCCCCCTACAGGGAAGATTCCCCCCCATTACAGACCCCTCTCAGAATAGACCTCTCTCAGCACAATCGCCCAGTATGGACCTCATTGAATACAGTCACTCTCCAGTACAGACTACCCTAATACAGATACCCCCAGTACAAACAACCCAGGGCAGACCCCCTCTGTACAGACACCCCCAGTGCAGACCTCCCTCAGTATAGCTCACTTTAGCACAAACTCTCTCTGGTTCAGACCCCGCAGTACAAACAACCCCAATAAAGACCCCCCTTAGTACAGAAAACCTCCAGTACAGACCCCCTCTAGTACAGACCAACATCAGCACAGACTCCCCCTCAGTACTGCCCCTCCATATAGACACCCCAGTACACAACCCTCTTAAGCCAGACACCCCAGTACAGACAACCCCCAGTACAGGCATCATTTAGTACAGACCCCTTAGTACAAATCTCCCCAGTACAGACACCACAATATGGACCCCATTCAGGACAGAACCACTCAGCTAAAGAAGCCCTCTCAATACAGACACCCCTTTAGTTCAGATCTTAGAGTGAAAGAAGTCTTCCCCTCGGCTGTGCCATGTGAACAAAGACAAGGAGTTCCCCCTGGCTCTGAACTGTGGCTTTCAGAAAGGCAGAAACAGTGCTGCAGTGGATACCACCACTATAGCACTACTTCTGCCCATTTGACAGTAGTCATTGCACTATGCAACTTAAAAACTGGGGTGGCTGAAACTCCCACAGCGCTTATACCTGATGTAAACCCCAAGTATGCCATTGCCTGTAGAAGTGATAACTGTCTAAGAGGGGATTTCCTTTCACTTAAAAGAGATTTATTCACACTTCCTGTTGTGTCTTCAAAGCACAAAGTGAGGGTAAATCTCTTCAAGGGGACAAAGTAAAATGAAAAAATAGGGTTTCAGAAAAAAAAAGCGTTTGGGCTTTAATCAACATATTCCCTTTAGTGTCTGATATTTTACATCATAGTGAGAATATTTTCTAACTTAATGGCTACTATGCACTATAGATAGCTTAAATATGTGGACCACAGATGTCATCTTTTGTGGGCTGCATTTAGTTCTCCTTATAGACATTAAGTCCTACTCGTACATGCACTTTTAGTTCTATACATTAAACTTTAGGAAATGCTAGTGTGGCATAACATCACTAGAGATGTAAATGAAAATACTTAATGCAGGAAACACTTTATGAAAATCCTATACAGTTCCAATTGTACATTTAAAGGACAGAATGATTATAAGTTACGTAAGACTTTGAGAATGTATTTATTTTTTTAAAGCTCACAAGCATACACCTAGGGGTTAATATAATAAAGCAATACCGATCTCCCCATTAGAACCTCTTAGCCTTTATCTCTATAAAACATTTTGCTTTTATAGAAAGAGTTTGACTAGGTATGTTTGTGCTGACTGCGCCAGAAAATGTTTGTGTTGTTCAGAGTACAACACTGCCCATATGCATCTTTCCTGTACCAGTTAGAAATTAATCTATGTGGCTGGTGTTCTTCAATTTGTTACATTTTCAAAAAGTGACTTTTCGATTACTAGAAAACAAAATATTTTGTGTAAACCACTCAACTTGTACCGCAGTTTGATGTTAATGAAATTATGTGATTCAATAAATTTGTCTCTAATTTAATCAGTTGAATATTTGTGAATACCTGAATTTTAAACAGCAACCCTCTCATCAGCTGCCAAACAGGATCAATACAGCTACAGGAAAATTAGATTTGCTGCAACCTTCTATAAGTGTCCCCTGCTATCACCCTGAATGAAAAATGTAATTCCTTTACTGTAATTGCTTCTCCATTAGAGAATGGTTATATATTCTGATTCACTTAACAGCCTATCTCACCAAATAATTATTAAAACATTGAAAATTACACAACATGGAATATCCCACTTTCCATAAAATGTGAATTCCAGAATGTTTTATAAGCTCACTGTTCATTTATTTTACCTATTGTAAGATTAAAAAAAAGCTTTATGGTGAACTCTCCAATATAGGATGAATACAGACACTTGCTTTTTTTTGTGTTCAGGTGTTATTTATCGACCACCTGGTTACAACAAAACTGCAAAGGGACAGATTCAACTGAGATTAAATAACTCTGCTCTATACCCTGACTTTTGATATCTCATAGCAGAAATATAAATTAGGGTGCAAAGTTAAACATAAACACACAGCTGTAAAATGGCCATCTCTAAATATGTTCTCAAAAAGACCACTGAGTCTCTGGAGAAGTTAGTATCATCAAAACATTTCTGTCAGGCTCCACGAAAGAAGGATTCCACTTTAAGTGAAGATGTTCATTTTTTCCCCTGACCACTGTATATATTAACACAAAGATTTCCTACCCATCATCCTTAGTTTATCATTAAGGGGAACTGAAATTTTAGATATGCCTGTAGCGCTGGCCATTGCTGGAATATATTTGCCTACTGCAATCACCAACCACGAATACAAGACCAACATACTTTTTAGCTTGCTCATGCTGAACTGCTGCTGAAAATGTGTTTCTGGCTGGTTCAAAAGTTTAAGAAACCTACATATGACCCAAATATCAAAAACATTTTAAAGGGTTGGTTCACCTTCACCAAAAACCTGCTTATACAGCTAAGGGTTGTTTGTAGATAAATGCAAACTTTGCAGCTCTGACTAAAGTTGAACAACGCTGTAGGCGTAGTTCATTTCCATACCCCCTAAAGCCTGAGTGAAATACTCCCAAGAAGGTGATAGGACATTGCTAGGTGAGGCCTAGTCATTACTGCTCACCTCCGCCATCACAGAAGCAAGCTTTTTCTTTGATTCAAACCCCCTCACATGAGCTTTCTATTTCCTGGTGCAGTAGCTATGAGCTCAGAGTTTTAGAGTTCATTGATGTAGGTAAGTAGTAGGTTTGCCACCTCATCCCTTTAAAACCGAACACATATTAACCTCCCCAGCGGTCTGATTATGTCCATATTTCTGTGCTCAAAGTGGTACATTTTTTTGCATGGAAGTATGTTTTTTTATTGTAGGCCTGTAATTTTTAGGAAAAACTCACTGAAATCTGTCCAAACAAGAGTCTAGTAAACATTCCGGGTATGTTACATTTTGAAACACAAAATCATACATTATAATTTAATAAATAATCATAAAAATAATATAATAATACATTTAATTCAATAATATAATCAAATCAAAAAACACTGAAATTTGAAATAGAGCGCCACGTTCGCACATTACTGAGCAAAGTCGCAAAATCGTTTTCAGTGTCTGATGACGAATCTCTCCCACGAATCATTATCACTCAATTCTGCAAGTAGTTCTAAATTTACTATCGCTGTTCTCTAGCTGGTCTAAAACCACTTTTGACCTAAAGGGACGCTTTTTGGATGCCATGGACTTTTCTCAGTTTCAAGGCAGAAAGAACAGTACAAATGCAGGCAGGGCACAGGACAAAGCACTAGGGACAAAATGCATGTGAAACGGTTTGATACAGTAAAGTTTTACTATGTGATTTTAGTGTATTTAGTGAATGTCACTTTTAAAATTTCCCGCCAGTTCCGTCCCCATATGTCCTGACGTCGCAGGGAACGTTACCCGGAAGACAGATGCCGACATCGGCCGTAGGACATTGCCAGGGACACTTCAGGAGGGACATCGCGGGAAGTGCAGAAGGGATCCCGGAGCAACACTGCAAGGTATTCCCAAGTGTAGCTCGGGGTTACCACTTGTGATGCTGAAACTTTACCCCGAGCTACACTCGGGAATACCTCCAGGGAGGTTAATGACACAGGTTCTGAGGGTAATTTAATGCAGATAAGACACTAAGTGAGTTTAAGTACTACCTTAATCAGCAAGAGAACCTGTGTAATTAATATGTGTTCGGTTTTAAAAGGATGAGGTGGCAACTCTAGTGAGTAGTAATGACTAGGCCTCACTTAGCAATGTCCTGGGAGTAATCCAGTCTTGCTTCATGAGATACATAAATAACCTACACCTATTGCAAGGGCATTATTCAACTTTAGTCAGAGCTGCACAGTTTTTTTTTTCTTCTATAGACACCTCTTATCTCCATAGACAGTTGTTTGGTAAAGGTAAACTAACCCTTTAAGCAATGAGGCATATTCTAGTCTGACTAAAATATTAATGGCATGGTGGTGAGGGGAGGGGGTCTAAGCTGAAAGCAAGCATTTTTGGTCTTTCAGAGTGCTTATTATACAAACGATTTTCAAGTATGTTAGAAATTCTCATTGTGCTTAAGTATTGCTTTTTCCTTTTCTCTTTAAGGAGATTGCCACTTTCATAACATAAATATATACATTTGCATATAAGATTACTACACAAGACATTTTGTAATTTAATGTCATTAAAATAACTTTTCATTCCAAACTGACGTCACCAAAAGTTTGTAAAAATGTTCAGAAAATTAAGTGAATTTGGCAACTTGGAGTCATTCTGTATATCACTGGCATATGGAACACCCCCAGAAGTGTAATTTTCTGCTTGTGATTGACTCACTTATTTTTTTCAGATATCTGCATTAAGCTATTGGTCAAATTTTAAGCAGCCCCTGCAAAAGTATGCCTAATTTGTGGTAAGATACTACCCCAAGGGTTGACAACTGCCAAAGAGATGCCGATACTGCAGTTTACCTCATTATAACACTGAAAGAACACTATGTTGTTATAGAGAACAGAGGGGTTGATTTACTAAAAGTGGAGCATGCAAACTCCGGTTTAGCCCTGCACAGAAACCAATCAGGTTTCAGGGTTTTTGTCAAAGCACAAATAAACAAGCTGGAAGTCAGAAGATGATTGGCTACCATGCACAGCTGTGCCAGATTCTGAGTGCTCCAGTTTTAGTAAATCAACCCCATAGATCCTTCTATGTAGTAAGCAGTCTGGAAAGAACTTGGTGAAATAAACATTTTTTTTCTTTAGAACAGAAAAAGGTAGTATTTTGCTACAACGTTTGTTTAAATTCTTCCAATGTACATTAATCAACCCAAGGAGATTGTTTTTTTACCACTTTAAGAAAAGGAAATGACCTTCACTTTATTTTATCAGCAACTACGTATCGGTTAAGACTTTCGCAAGTCCTAGTCAAGTGTACAAGGATAAACAGATGCTTCACTAACCTTAGCTTCTGATCAGCTTTAGGGTGTGTTATCTCAGTTAAAAAAGTGAATACATCCTTACCAAGTGTGACTATATCAGTAAATTGATGCCAGTACCTGACCAGCAGCAGTTATTCACCCTAATGTACATATACATGTATTGTAAGGTATTGGCTTGCAGAGTTGTGCACTGTATCTTTGTTACATGTTTCTCACCTACACATGATGAACTTGGGCATCCTCTAAACTCATCTTTAGCTGAATTTAGAACGTGTGCTCTTTTTTACTCCATTGAGCTGCGAGTCAGGTCATTTCTGACCTGCAGGTCAGGTCATTTCTGACCTGCAGCTCACATAAACAGAGGTGTGCTGTAGGGTGGGAATGACCCACCCACAATTCTGCAAAAGGCGGGCCATTTCAGGTTTGTCCAGAGAGTTGCTAGTTTGGAGGATGCCCAAGCTCATCCCCAATAATGACGGACTCTAGTATTTGTATCTGTTATGGATAAAATAAACTTTTTTTTCCCCCATAACCGAATACATTTTGATCTGAGTCCTGTAGTCCAGAGGCTTTATAGAGTTTTCAATGAGATCAAGTCTCCAGTCTACATCTTAAATTCTTTAAGTAGTGCTTGTACTTCTTTTTAAAGGTATGGCGGTACTCTCATTAATTGGAGTACCTACCTTACAGCATAAAACATGTAATCGACTATCATTAAATAAGGACACTTGCATGGAAATATATTATTTAGCCACAACAGACCACACTTTGCAATAATATTAGCACATAGGGTACCTGCTTTTCAGTATAACATTTTTCCCCAGGTCGGAGCATTCTGTATACAGTAAATGAGTATTTGATCAGATTGTGCCACACTTACAACTGCAGTCCAGCTAGCATAAATAGTTCGAACAGACTTCAGAACCTCAGAACATATTTCTGGCCATGTAAGTGAATGGGACAGGTGACATCAGTGGTTGGTAAAGACACAACAGGCACAAGCACCTGCCGCTTCCTTAGCAACCATCGACAACAGAAAGTTGTCACATTCACCCATGCAGAATGCCCTAAATGTTCAGTGTTCAGTCAAACGATTAAACAGCCAGTGTTTTGTCCAAATGTACATTCAAACTAATCATCTCTACTTACATACATATGGTAAAGCACTGGCTGGCAGGATTGTGGATGGTGCATACGTATCACCTTGGTTTCTCATCTACAAGTGGTGAGCCTGTACTCTCGTGAGTCCTCTCATTCATTCCTGAATCCCTGTGCACAAGATTCATGGATGATATATGATGGGGGCAAAAGCACAGATAGAAAAAGAAAGTGCAGAACAACTTCTAAATGGGTGCCTACTTTGGCCTGCATTTCAAATTTACATAGTAAGCTTCTGAATAAATGTTTATTGATGGATTACTAAGCCCTGTTTTAGTTTTCACAGCAAGGTTGTGGATTTTAATGATGGAGGTGGGTTTAATTCAACTTTAATTCTACATTTAATTCTACATCTGTGATACATATACTGTGGTATATATAGTTCTATACACAAATCGTCATACTGTATAAGAAAGCAAAGTTAAATGATCAATAGCCACAAATCACCATAATTTTTCCAAACACTCTAAACTGATGAATACTGAAGTATAAAGTTGTAACAAAGACTGCACATACCTGCTTTCTTTTAATAAAGTTTTAGTAAGTGCCATTGCACTGCTTCCAAAAAGTGAGAGCAACTGGACTAAAGGTTTCTCAGTGTAATAAAAAACAATTTTATATACCGTACAGATACAGGTAATTAACAATACCTAATTCAGCAGTCCCTCATCCAACCAACCAAAATTATTAAAACCTAACTCTAGCATATTTCTGCCCCCTGAGTGTGATGAAATAATTGTATATGCTGCTATTAATACAAAGCATGTGTGGCTTATTTTGTATACATTCTACAGGTTGTGATGTAGTGCATTTCTTCAGTTGCTTAAAAAAAACCACCAGTTAATTTTCAGTTTCCATGCTTTTGCTTGAAGTATAGGTAATTAAGAATACTTAATTCAGCACTTATGCAGATCATAGATTATGCAATTTACTTTCCTTCTACCATGGGTAAAAGGAAAGAAAATTGCTAGATTTGACCATCAACACAGCCAATGCTGATGGGGGAATCCCTCCCGCAGCGCTATTGTGTTCTGCTGGCAGAACACAATGATTGGTATTGCCAGCTATAGCCAACTAATCATTGGGGAAAAGCCTCCCAGGTTGGTATTACACAATTTGATTTGTTTGTGGGAACTGTATTGTGCTGGAGATCACTGCTCTGTGTTGACAAGTGATGCTGCAGACCACACACAGTGCCTGTCGAACTCTCAGCAGACCCGATCCTTTATAAGCTGAATTGTAACCTTAAGGCTGCATTCACACTTGAACATTTTGTAGCTCAAACTTAAAAAATCAATTGATCTCTATGGTGCCTGTTCACACCTATTCACGTTAAAAGGCACCATAGAGAACAACTGATTTTTTTTTAAGGTTGAGCTTTTTTGGAGCTTCAAGCTACAAAATACTCAAGCGTGAATGCAGCCTTAGTGAGAAAGAAGGGTTGTTCTTCAAAACATGTTATTGGCGCCCTCTTTCCACCAGCATGTAAAGGTCACCATGAGGCATTAGGTAGCGACACAGAATGCTGTATATTGGCGGTCTTTTTGGCAGCTGTCAGAATGGGTCCCTGTGATGCCAGCCAGGGAATCTGAAGCTGCTGTCCCTGCAAACAGTCTTGCTTTGTATCCATTTTGCTTATTCCTACCCCCCATGCTGATTTTAAAGAATGTTAACTGTAAGTGTGCTATTTTTTTCTTTTAACCCCTTAATGCCAGCGCCTCCCAACCCTTTAGGGTGTTTCTGATGCCAGGAAGTGGGGTGGGGTTTATGATCATGTGACTGCAGTGATTGCCTGTCACAGCAGTAACATGATCAGAAAGCTTCCAAACGCAAGTATCGATTGGGAGCTTTCCATTAGGTGCCGCTAACCGTGCCAAGAGATTTTGGTACGCATATATGCAGCCTTTTGGCATCAAGGTCCACCTTCCGAGAAGCCGCATATATGCAACAGATTAATACATGTATATTGTCATGCTAATGAAGATCCCATGCTCCTGTTTTCTTGCTGTTTGAGCTGCCTTGGATCATCCTTCTGGAAGCTGCAGAATCCTCTCATTAGATGCCCCTTGATCATCCTTCTGATCGGATTCAATTTTATTGATGTTACTGACATTGGACAGTGAAAGCTGGGACTGCACCTTGCTGGTTTGTGAATTTACTTTCACTTTTTGTTTTTGTGTACAACCAGGGTGCCCATACATGGATCGAATTTCGACTCTACTGAACCAGCCAAATTCAGATCTACTGTATGTGTGGCTGGCTTAGGTCCCTTAACCAACCAACTAGCCCAAATTTGTTTTTTAAAACACAACTCTAAACAAATTTTGGCCCCCAACAGGAGTCATCAGAAAAGGAAGTAATGGGAAAACTTTTAAAGAAAGAATGGGGCCAGGCTACAACCTCTGTGGGGTTATAATTACAGTCTCATCTCCCTGTCCAGGAAACCTCATTGGACTCTCAGTCTCTCCAGTGGAGTCACAAGCATCTATAAAAGCCTGTCAGTAGTTCTAACTTTTTCCATTCTATTCAAAACAACAGAAAGAATAAAGTTTTGGCTGCAGGTTGGATTTAAAGTGTCACTAAAGGCAAAACTCTTTTTTTTTTTTTTTAATTCTGTACAGAGTGGAGAAGGATTAGAACCATTATCAGGGAAAGTAAAAGAAAATCCCAAATTTTGGGTTGACACTAGAACAGTAATAGAAGAGAAATCTTCCAATGGGGATACTAGTTCTGGTAACACTGGTGACACCCCAGTATTCCATCACTTTGGAGGGTTTTTCTCCTATTTCTTCTTTTGGCTACGTGATATCAAGTGAAGGGAAATCTCCCCATAGAGACACAGATAGGGAAAAAAAACCTGACAGGGGTTATAACCCTCCCTCACTCTATCAAAAAAAAAAAAAAGGTTTTGCCTTTAGTGACACCTTAAAAAAATAACATTCCTTAGTATTCCCTTCTGAAATTAAAGTGTATGAGTAATGCGATCAACTGATTTCTAAAAAAACAATAAAAAAGATTTGTTTTGTCATTTAGATTTACTCACGAAACACAGTTCTTTTGTTGTGATTAAAACTGTTGTAATTTGCTGTACTAATTTATTAATTTGTCATTTAAGCTGGAAAGAGCTCGCTACCCTGGGAGATTTCAAACAAAAATTAAAAACAGAAATCCGGGAATTCCCAAAACTCCTAAACTAAACAAGCATTTAACCCGTGCAGTGCAGGGGAGCCGGAATGGTAGATTTTGTCTAATTTGTGGAGGTCAGCTTTAAAAATAGGTTACATATGGATTCTGTAAAATTAATAAACCAGGAAATATTAGTTTTTACTATAGCCACATAATATAAAGATAATCACTGAAAAAAGTATAACTCTTTAAATAAAAGCAGAATTAACTCTATGCTATAGCCACTTTAAGATCGCAATATACGTCAGTCCTTCAAGTGGTTAAACCAGGATGATGCCTGCAGCTACAAGCATCATCACAGTATTGTTTTTTTTTTTCTCTGTGGATCATCAGTCATTCTGTAAAAGCCATCCTAGCGGCGAATTAGCCTCTGCATTGCTTTTACAGGCAGTGGGAGGGGTTGCCCCCGCAGCCTGCCAGTGCCCACCAGGCTCTCTGTCCCACCAAAGACCCGAAAACACAGCCAGTGGTTCCGTCAGTTATAGAGCTTTTCAAGAACCGGAAGGTCCCCGATCAGCTCTTTGGTAAAACCGGAGGAAACCAAAAGCAGCTATTACTTGGTTACTTCTGGTTTTGCTGGATGTAAACAGTGCCATTTTTAAATTGGGAGAGCATCTGATCACACCGATCTTGGTATGATCACATGCTTTTAAGGGCAGAGGAGACATATGGGCTCTAATAGACCCCATCTCTCTCCATAAAGAATAGCTGTCACTGCCTATTGCTGTCACAAGGGATGTTAAAAATATGAAAGAAACAATGTAAAAATGAAAAAAAAAAAAAATGTTTGAAAGCGCCGCAGCCCCCCATGCTTGCGTGAAAATATAAACACACGCATTGGTCCCGCAGGCACCACACATGTGAGGTATTGCTGCGATCATCAGAGCATAAGCAATAATTCTACCACCAGACTCCTAGCGTAATCTGTAAAGGCTTTTAAAGCTTCGCCTATGGAGATAAAAACCTTAGCTTGGTGCCATTCCATGAACATGCACAATTTTAAAGATTGATGTCAGGAATTTATTTACTCAGCGTAACACCATCTTTTATATTTTACCAAAAAAGTTGGTATTATGTTGTTTTTATGTGCATTCAAATTCATTAAAGTGTATTTTTTCCAAAAAAGTTGCATTAAAAAAAACACTGTGCAAATACCATGGGCCATACAAGTTATTATTCCACTGGATACTTCTAGATAAGGCCCTATGGTGTAGTTGTGTAGAAATGTACTGGTTTAGTTTTGAATGGAAATTTACTGAATGACACTGGGACACCTGTATGTCAGAAGTTCAGTTTTATTGCAAATTGCTGCTTCATTGCAATTTTTCTGTTTTCATTGTTTATTAAAGCAGCATTAAACTCAAAACCAAAAAGGTAATATATTGCAGCTCACCAATCTTTAGGTTGTGGTGACTGCATCAGTTTTCTTAGGCTTCTTTCCCTCTGTTTTCATATGGTAATCTGGCCAGTAACACACACCCTGTATTACATCACCCCCACTCTGGATGAATGAGCATTGTCAGTATGAGAGATAGATGAACTAGCAAATTTAAATTGTATTAAGCCACACTCCAGCTAGCACTTTATAAGCAGTTTCAACAGTCTGTTTCCTTTTTGGATAAAGGTTTTACATATATACATAAAAGCTGATCATTGTAAGCACCTCTGCCGGTGTTAAATGGTTTGTCTCATCTTTGTAACTGATGTATTTGCTGGAGGGCTTGTTCTTTTGAAAAAAAAAAAAACAGATTTTACTGGCCAGATAATCTGATGAAAATAGAAGAAAGAAAATTTAAATAAAATTAACGCAGCCACCATCTAATAAATGGTAACCTGCAATATAATAAACATTTGAGTTTAATACTTTCATGTTTAAAGCACTTATCATTCAGCAACAACCACATCCTGTATATCTACAACTTATATATAGGGCACTGTAAGTTTGTATATTGTCCTATTTATCACTTTCCACCCAGCCTTCTTTCCTATTGCTTGTTAAAGCATTCTCTTCTTCTCCATTTCTCCACAGTAGTGATGAGGAAATAATTTCAGAAAATGGTCAATAGCATAAAAGTTTATTAAAACTTCATAAAATGTTATCCCTAGCACCAATCTATTTCATTTGAATTAATTCATTTAGATGCCCTTATTTTTTGTTTTATTTATAGAAATACATAAGTGGATAAAATAGTATTTTGACTTTCTGTAAAATCCTGTTCCTGGAGTGCATTACAAGACACAAGATAAGCATTCAGATATATCGGGTTATGCTGCTGTATTTAGAAGATTGGACACTGGCAAATCAAAGTTGTAAGGACAGCCTGGTATAACCCCTGCAGCTCTCAGCACGACTCACTTTTGTTCCGAGTAATAGTGGGAGTGGATCAAGGGAACTGACCCTTCTCTATAATGTACTTTAAGAAAAGGATTTTATGGTTCATAAAAAATCCTATTCTCTTAACCACACCTTAGGACATAGGATGAGGATTCAGGTACGTAAAGTAGTCTAGCTGAGGGATGGGTAACAAAGCAAACAAAATGCCACCTGTTTGCATTGTATACGGGAATTAGGTTTGTGCCCTATTTAATGAAGTCCCTTAAAGCCACACCTTATTTCTCATCTGAATATGACTATGTCCAGGTTTGCCACAGTGAACTATTTGCATCTCTGCTACTCTCTTCAGTGTGTGGAAGGGTGCCCCAGGTCTTCCGGAATATAACAATCCCCCTTGTTAATTTATAAACATAGCAGTGCAACCCCATTATCTACATGAACTGATTACATCAGCAACTAACATAATATACAGTAAAGTAGAACAATTGTCTAAAGGGCATATACCTAGCCGTTGTTAGTCTGTAAAGGAAACAAACAGCAACTCTTCTTTTCATTTATCTGCACAAATAATCTACATGGTTAGCAATGTTAGCTGCTTAAACTACACATGCTGTTGACCTACATAACCCTAAAAAAAAAAAAAACATAACCATGGAGATAAACTAGAGCGGATTATTTCAATAACTACACACATTACAGAGTATATGAACATGTAATTTAAAATTAAAGACCAATACTAAATCATGTATTTATAGGACATAAGACTCCAGAATGGCATGTATTTATTAAATAAAACAGTTTGGATGTAAGACTGAAAAGACTGAACGTTGATGCACATTTAATAATATGGAACTAGAGACAAAACATTTTTCCTTGATTGAGGAAGGCTTAGTACCTCAAGTTTTTTTTTTGTTGTCTGTGTCTCGTTGGGAAGATTCACTTTCCATGTGAAGGGAAAGTGAAAAGTATTCCAGAGCTGACTGTCACCCATCCAAGAGAATAGCAATCTCCCAATATGAACACTTGTTCCGGTGACAACTGTCAGTGAGAAAATACTTCTCTCATCCTATTGTTTCTCTAGGACAAGAAGCAAGTTGAACTCTTCCTCATTCGGTTCATATACAACAATAAAAAACATACTTTCTAACTCTTTGCTAGGCTATCCAAAACTAGAATAAAATGCTTTGGCTTGAGTTTCACTTCATACAGCATAATGTAAAGTACAAAAATTCTTAAAAATCCAGTGCAACCCGAAATCACTAAAAATGTAACCTATTAACTATTGATTGTTTCTGTGCATTACATTCACCAGTCCCAAAGAAATGCAATTTAGGAGCTGCACTGTATCTATTATAGGTTGTCAGTGGAGAATTAATTTTTTTTATATGACATTCTATTAGTGGTGTTTTAACATGTAGAACAAATACTTTTCAAAACCATATTTAGCATGGTGAGTTTTAACTTTATGAGTCAACAAGAGCACTTATTATTATTATACAGTATTTATAAAGCGCCAATAGTTCACTCAGCGCTGTAAGATAAATATGGGAGGAGAGACCTAGAGGAGAGACCTATTGAAATGCTACTGCGGTTTTGTTTACAGTACAGTTATATGTGGTACAAAAGTAAGTCAAGATAACTAGCCTTGGGGGGAAAATAAGGGGGGAGGATTGGGGTAACCCTGCAATTACTATCCAGGTGGTCTAATCCCCTACCCACAACACACAACATATGCCAACAAACCCGCCTATACATCTTAGGTGCATTGGATCAATATGAAGTAACCCATTTAGTTCATGTTATACCGTGAAGGAAATAAGTATTAGATCCCCTGCTGATTTTGAATGTTTGCCCACTCACAAAGAAATGATCAGTTTAAAAATCGAATGGTAGGTGTATTGTAACACAGACAAAATATCTACAAAAATTTCAAAAGAAATCCATGTCTAACAAATTATGCACTGATTTGCATGTTCATGAGAGAAATAAGCATTTGATCCCCTTCACAAAACATGACTTAGTACTTGGTGGTAAATCCCTTGTTGGCAATCACAGAGGTCCCTCAGGAGGGATTTTGGCCCACTCCTCTTGGCAGATCCTCTCCAAGTCATTAAGGTTTGGTGGCTGACATCTGGCAACTCGAACTTTCAGCTCCCTCCACAGATTTTCAATCGGATTAAGGTCTGGAGACTGGCTAGGCCACTCCAGAATCTTAATATGCTTCTTTTTGAGCCACTCCTTTGTTGCCTTCACTATGTGTTTTGGGTCATTGTCATGCTGGAACACCCATCCATGACCAATTTTCAATGCCCTGGCTGAGGGAAGAAGGTTCTCACCCAAGATTTGAGGGCACATTGCCCCATCCAATGGTCCCGTTGATTCGGTGGAGTTGTCCTGTCCCCTTAGCAGAAAAACACCCCCAAAGCAGAATGTTTCCACGACCATGTTTGACAGTTGGGATGGTGTTCTTGGGGTTATATAGGCAGCATTCCTCCTCTTCCTCCAAACATGGCGAGTTGAGTTGATGTCAAAGAGCTCGATTTTGGTCTCATCTGATCACAACAGTCAACCAGTCCTCCTATGCATCATTCAGATGTTCAGTGGCAAACTTCAGACAGGCCTGGACATGTGCTTTCTTGAGCAGGGGGACCTTGCGGGCACTGCAGGATTTCAATCCTTGTCGGTGTAGTGTGTTACCAATTGTTTTCTTGTTGACTGTGGTCCCGGCTGCCTGGAGATCATTGACAAGATCCTTGCGCGTAGTTCTGGAATGATTCCTCACTGTTCTCATGATCATTGACACTCCACGAGGTGAGATCTTGCATGGTGCACCAGACCTAGGGAGACTGATGGTTGTTTTGTGTTTCTTCCATTTGCGAATGATTGCACCAACTGTTGTCACCTTCTCACCAAGCTGCTTGGCAATAGTTTGGTAGCCCAGTCAAGCCTTGTGTAGGTCTACAATCTTGTCCCTGACATCCTTGGACAGCTATTTGGTCTTTACCATGGTGGAGAGTTTGGAATCTGATTGTTTGATTGCTCCTGTGAACAGGTGTCTTTTATACAGGTAACAAAATAAGATTCACAGCACTCCCTTTAAGAGACTGCTTTTAATCTCGGCTTGTTACCTGTATGAAAGACACCTGGTAGCCAGAAACCCTGCTGAATGATAGGGGATCAAATACTTATTTCCCTCATGCAAAACAGTGCATAATTTGTTAGACATGCATTTCTTTTGAATTTTTTGTTGCTATTCTGTCTCTCAGTGTTACAATACACCTACCATTCAATTTTTAGACTGATCATTTCTTTGTGAGTGGGCAAACATTCAAAATCAGAATGGGATCAAATACTTATTTCCTTCACTGTAGTGTTGAGATTTAAAATCCAGAGAGATCTTGATTTCCTAGATTTCATCAAACAATGACTACTCAGTGAATTTATACAGTGAGAGTGCTTGAATAATGGATTTAGTATATTCCAGTTTAGTAAGAGGCTTTGGTCATCACCATTTAAAGAATGTTTCCCTCCCTACATAAAATAAAATACTTTTTTTGGAGAGGAGAGGGTCGGTCATTGATAGAGGGAATTGCAATAACTGTGTAACCTGTTCCTATAAAATTCTGCCTAAGCCTGCATTGCTGAGAAAAGTGCTTGTAGAATCTCTGTACTTGTTTGACACCTCTGACATTGACATGTAATTGCTGGATTTGATCCAAACTTTTATCTAAAAGAGTTTGTCCTTAGTCTACCCAGTCTTCCACAGTTAGATATGATATATTAGTCTGCCGCTAGTTGAGACAATGTTGTCTTTTATGTCTTTGTAACTAAGCGGGGAAACAATGAGGATAAAGGTCTGACCAATAAACAGTATGCACTACCAATAATAATCATATCTAATGTTAGATAGTTATTAGGGAGTTGCATTTGGGATGAGTCCATCATTGCCTAATGCATGTTTTAGGTTACTTAGCTTTCAAAGACATGCCTGACAGCCCCATATCTGCCATCTAAACCAGCCTTTCTCAACCTTTTCAATGCAGAGGAACCCTTGACATAACTTTCAGTTCTCAGGAAACCCCTGCTAAAAATGACTTTATCTACAATTCATGATACATCAGTGTGATAGTCAGAGGTAAGAAAACATTTGTGGTCATTGGGAAGAATTGCCCCCTTACAGATAGCTAAAAAGATCAATGGTGTCAGTGGGAAATTACCTGAGAGGCAAAAATTGCTCAAGGAACTCCTGGCATTCTCTGGAGGAACACTAGGGTTCCACAAAACACTGGTTGAGAAATCCTGATCTAGACAATTCAGTAATAGGTCATCCCAAATTTCTATTATTTGCCCAAGGAAGCACTCTGACTGCCTACCAAATGTCTCTGATTTTCAACCAGGCATTCATTTTGTGTAGCTGCTTTGAATGATGATATACAGTAAAAGAGTTATGACAGAAGGCTGATAATGCTGGTAATGCAGCCAAATCTGCCTGCAGTTGGACAAGTAAAACACAGATTCAATTAAATTAAGTGGGCTTTGTAACTTTTAGCACACATGCATAAGTGGAATTCGATGTTCATTGACTGTTTTTACTTGTTCACAGGTAGAGAAGAAGGTCACCAATACCAAGTCAATTTAGTCTGTTGGTGTCTGAAAAATTAAGTGCAGGCTTTGACTAGATCTTGTCCACACCTCTCAGCAAAAGACTATTGTTTTATTGTTCTGGAAAGCATTCACAGAAAAGAACTGCCTGGGAACCTCCCTGCCCTGACTCATTTCACCCTAGAATAGGCCAATTCATAGAAATCAGTCTCTATGATTAAGTCCACTCCAGGGTGAAATGTTCCCAAGAGGGGAGTATCCAAGGTGTGGTTCCTCATGTTTTCCAAAACAAAGTTTTATTGAAGTGTTGAGCTCATTTGTGTGTGGCCATTCTTTTGTTGTAATGTATTTTTTGCTTGTTACCTGCAATTGCTCCTCAAAGTATGACTCCAGCCTATGGCCCCTTTCACACGGTTGTTCTGTATGTCCATTTTTCATCTGTTTACGGATGAAAAACTGACACCCATGTATTTCTATGGGATGTAAATGGATGACCATCTGTTTACATCCGTTAATGTCCGCATCGGTTAACATCCGTTTTTTTGAGCTAAAGAAGACCCTATTTTTTCCATTAAAAAATGGAATGGATGAAAAACGGATGTAAATGAAAAAAAACTATGTAAATGGACAAAAATGGATGTGAATGGATGAAAATGGGTGTAAACGGATGTAAATGGACAAAAATTGGATGAAAAAAAAGATGTGAACTGATGAAAAACTGGCGTGAATAGATGAAAAACCGGCATGAACAGATGAAAAACTGATGTGAACGCATTCATTTTTTTCTGGAATGAACGTGACTGAACTGATGAAAAAAGCAGAATGCCTATGTGAAAGGGGCCTAAGAATATGGCTGTAACATTTCTAAAAGAAAAAAAAAAAATCTACCCATAGAGTCATACAATCAAATTTGTTTCCTTAACACGTGTAGAGTGTTACTATTAAGATGAAAAAGGAGGTTTGAATTGCCCACAGTTTATTTAATCTCCATTATTTAGAGCAGAGCGGAATCTTCTATTGTAAACTGTTTATATTGACATTTTGTGCCCGGAGAAACAGCAAAAGAAGCCGTAATTCACTGAACCCTAATTAAAGTGTTCTCGCATTGATGAAGAGTAGTAATTTATACCCTGCAACTAGTTCAGAATAAACAGTCTTTCTTGTATCCATTATTACTGGAGATATACTCTTACAGTGTGGTTTATTTTTTAATGTACCTGCAAAAGGAGCTAGATTCTGCTAAAGTCATGGAATCAACTGATTTTTTTTTTGTAGCTGTGAGGCACACATGGGTTTGTAACCATCAAAAGGCAAGTCCATTGTCAATGTGTTATATGGTACCTAAGGGTTTTATGAATAAAAAAACAGTTGAAAGAACAGCTGCAGGCACGAAGAGAAATGTCAAATGCAGTAAACACTACAAGTGTGCTAATGACACCAAGGTTTGTGTAGACTAGTATATATAAATTCCAAGAATGTAGATTGGTGTCATGCAATAAGGTGCTCTGCAACTCCCCTCTTTTTGCTAGAGGCACTATGAGCCTACAATCAGAACACTTAGGCCTGCACACTAGCATGGAGCAACCATTTGTTTTCTCATAAAACCAGATTACCAGAAACAAGATGGTTTTAGGCAGTGGGGAGGCCTGGTACACTAAACATGCCAAGTTGAGCAGGTATACTGTGTCAATGTGTGTTAATTGTGTCTACGGCCTGGAGCCTACCTATAAGGCTAGAAGGATATGTAGCACACACTTTTATAGTGTGGTCTTTACAGCCCCAAACTATTTATATATCTAGCAGCATTGTAAAGTATGCATTTTCAACTGTTTATTTAGTTTTCTTCAAGACCCATCTCAAATACATTCTATATAGAAAATTCACATTTATTCACACATCACCATACTATTTAGAGGTATTCATGCATTACGTTATGATCAGGAATATATGAATGTGCTTCAACCTGGTATAAATATCTAAAATCTGATTTTCAATGTCTTATTCAAAACTAATTATCGGTAACCCCAGGGATGCTATATGCAGAACCAATTTCATTTTCTAATTTATATTTCAGGTGTTAGAGAAAAGGTCCACTGTTATACACTGGCTTTGATTAACCCACTATTACACATGCCATTACATGCCTCATCATAATTCATTGTGCTCTAGAACCAGTTTTATGGGCAGCTCTTAGGAATAGGTTCAAAGGATTTTATTGTTTTAATTAACATGTTCCTGGATTAATGAATCGTAACCAGATGCAGGCAATGACATTTGAGGGGTTATCTGAAGGAATAACAAAATATCCAAATTATTACATGCTTACGAAGGTGGTTTTCCAGTACAACTCGTTTGAATGTGTTTTTTTTTCCAAAGAGCTATTTGCTATTGAATGAAACAGATATTTACACATTTTGTAGAAATTTTGCTTTGTAGCTGTTTGAAAGAATTATGTCCTGGTCAAAATAACACAAACAGAACACCAAGCCATATACACCTACACGAACTTCAGAAGGTCAAAGAGGGACACATTTTAATAATATGTATATTTTTTGCAATATGAGCAATCACAATCATACAGCAAGCTATAATATACTAACTGATGACTGACTTGAAATTACTAAGAGCGACGCATTGGGGTTGATTTACTAAAACTGGAGAGTGCAAAATCTGGGGCAGCTGTGCATGGTATCCAATTAGTTTTTAACTTCAGCTTTGACAAAATAACCTGAAAGCTGATTGGTTTCTATGCAGAGCTGCACCAGATTTTGCATGCTCCAGTTTTAGTAAATAAACCTCATGATGTTTCCACCACACTTGGGACAAAAATGCTGCCTCATACACTGGATGAATTTTCCCACTGTGACTTTGTATCCTATTTCCTTGAGGTCACAACTATTGCAGGGTTATTGTTAAGAATTTTCAAATATTCAAAATTAATTGTTAGTTTTTCTATGAGAATATTATGAATGCATGCACAGATTTTATCAACCTTAAAATCTGTAACAACCAAAATTTAATAGCCTACCTGTGCTAAAACACACATCAAACTGAAAATGTATTATTAGCAGGCATTTGGTGCCTATAGAGAGTAATTACAATCTCTAATAAGCCTTTGTTGCACCCTAAGAGTGCTGGCAGTCCTTTCCGCAATGCAAGACAGGAAAACTCAACTAATTACCAGGACTCTTGTATTGCACTGTGGGATATACAGTTTTTCTTGTAAACCCAAAAGACACTTGGAAACATTCAGGGGTTCCAGGGCAGTCAAGGCACTTTGAAGAATGTCTCCGTGCTCTGCAGAGGGTGCCAACTGACTATATATAAGGTTAGCTTCTGTTATGTGCTTTGTAAACACAGATTTCATTTAGTCAAGGGACATATCCTATCTCTTTTACATAACTCTACTTTATTTAATCAACATTTTTTTGTTAGAAGATCAGTTTTCACAATGTCTGTGCCTGTGCATATCAGACCTTGTTATTTTTCACTGCTTTGATCCATTAAGAGAAATGCATTCTGCTTGCCACCAGCTTCTGAGCCTTGGTTCACATTTGTGTGGTGTGGCATATCACATGTGATTTGCACAGGAACCGCACCACATTCCTGTGCAAATCACATGCGAATTCTGTGCGGTGCGCTTTGAGTCATACATTTTGTATGGCTCTATTTGCACCGTATCCACACCAAAAAGTGCAGGACCCTTTTTTTAATCCGCACTAGAATCGCATTGCATAGGTATTCATACCTATGTGATCCGATTCTGCACATCACACCACATTTTGCAGACCAATTTTGAGGTGTTGTTAATTTAACATACCCACCCACATCGGTTCGCGTGAACAGGGTGCGATTGTGATGCGGTGCAGAATTTGCACAGAAACTGCTGCGAATTCTGCACCACATCAGTGTGAACCCAGGCTGATTTGAGCTTTGTATGATATTAACATTATTTGAAAGGAGCTGCAAGCACTGGGTTCTTTTCACTGTGTAAAGGGTATAAAATGTGAATCAAACCAATCATAAAATTAAGTATACATCAAACTGAAACTTGTTTTCAATAATGCTGGATGAAACAGGGAAGAATTAGAACCTCTGTGAGAGATTTTTCATCAATTCTTGCTATGTCTCTGACACAGGAATTAAAGTGGAACTAAACCCATCCATTTAACTGGTTTCTGAAAAAGTTACTTCTAAGTCAAGATGTGAAGGACAACTGTCACAGTTGTTTGTGCCTTCACCTGAACTGTCAAACCATCAAATGACTGGTGTTATAACTGATCACATGGCAACTGCAGATCAAACAGAAGCTAAGAGGGCAGCTTTCTTGGCTGTGGAGAATAGGAGAGTTTAGATCCACTTCAAGGTGCATTCATACTTGCAAATGCACTGTGCCTGCGATTATATGCAAGAACCCCAGCAGGGGCCCTGGGATCAGCTGGGAGAGGCCACCCAACTGAAAGAAATGGTAATCACTCAGGCAGCGAGTGACTGGCCCAGGACACAGACTGTTTTCAATGGAGAGGCCTCTTGCAACTATCGCAGGAACCCCAGCTGCGGTTCTCACATATAATCACGGGCACACTTTGGAATGCACCCTTATAGGAAAGCAAGGACAGAGAGGAATAAAAACCCTATAGAGATTTTTACTTTTCCCAACTATTTAAATGTCATGAAAGGTCCTGTGTTAAACATACCTGACTGCTGCACCAAATTGCTGGAGACAGCAACAGAGTATTAAAACCTGCCTATACCATTTAAATATTTTATTTACTCAGATCGTACTAAAAAAAGAAATAAGATGAAAATGTCAGAAGGAGTGAATTCTAGTTCTGCCTATAGAAATTCTTAATAAATGGATTTGACTCCTACCAACTAAATATGTGCTGTAAAACTCAAACCTTCAATTTCCTACCATTGTGTAACATTGACAGGGTTGTTTCACAAAAATATAAAGAGGAGCTTTCAGAATACCCAATATCTGGTACTTGCACAATGAAAACATTAAGCATCAAGATTTATTAGTGAAGATGCAGTCAGTAAGAATTGCTCAACGCAAAGACTGATGAGAATGTACAATTGAATGTAGCTCATCATGCATAATATATGCATAGCCCTTCACTATGCATAGATGAACACTAAGTCACCATCTACAGCAAGCATTGGGAAGTACTTCAAAAAGTGTCAATGAATCGACCTGGGAAAGAGCACAATGTCACTGGCCATTAATTCAAAGCTAAGGCATTACCCATAATCTTCATGACCTTATTTCATTGTCTATAGTCATACATTTACACGTAAGTTATTTAAACAGGCAACATATACCCCCTTTATTCTCTGACACTGACAATTTGTTCAATTAGCATATTTTAATGAACTTCACAATCTGTGGTTTTTATATCAATATTATGTCTGGAGAACTAAGCGGTGTTGACATGCTCCAGTTCATTTATTAGTTCCCTAGCAACAAGCAATGCTTTCTTATAGGTACCGTTTATTTTACCATTGTTCCTTTTATAGTCTTGGAAATAAGGAATAGAATGATTTCTGGGATGCAAGCTTTAATATTGTATAGCTTGCTTCACACACTAGTCATTATAAATGGAAGATGATCCGATTTAATTTAGCTAAGAAGTCATTCCATTTATGTGTATGATTTTGATATATTAGCACTGTGGACTGAGAACTCTGCATACATTGCTAATGCAAAATTGCTGGGGACTGTGTGTCCCAGCAAAGTGTCTGAAAAACTTTTGATAGACTATCAAAGAGGATTCTTCAACATACAGCGGGGCTCTCATAATAGGTGTTTTATATGGTGACATTTGAATACTAGCAACTGCGTATATTGCTGAAAGTATTCAAAGAAACAACGATTATTCAGTGAGGATAAGGATCATGCAGAGAGAGCAGCATCCGTTCACAAATCAACTTTGTTGAGATGACCACAGTTGGCAAACCTGCATGGTTTTGATGGGTTGCTGTACGTATTATCGTAACTTTCTGTTTTTCTTGTTCAAATATTTTATTGATTTTTAAACAGGGAGGAAAAGAAGGAAAAGAAGGGACAATGGGGATATACATTTCTTAGGCAGAAAATTGCAAAAGTAGGCATCAATGATAACAGAGTCTTAACAAAAAAGGGGAGAGGAGGGGGACGGTGGTTTTGACGAAAAAAGAAACAGTGTTAGGGGATAGAAGATGAGAGAAGCCATTAACTTAGATACATACAAAATTTTGATAAATAGATAGGCACGCTCCCCAGTGTAGCATAGGGGAAGCATAACATGCTGTGTAGAGTGTAGAGTTATACAGAATGGTCAGGGGGAGAAAATAAAAAAAAGAAAAAGAAAAAAGGGGGAGGGAGTGTGTTGGGAAGGTCAGAGGGAGAGCGGGGAGGGGTAAGAAGGGGTAGCTGACTCCACAGTTAGCAGCAGTAAATGGAGGAGTATATGAGAATGATAGGGAGTGGTACCAGAGTAGCATGGAATATTCATTACAGGTTGAGAAGTGAGTCATCAAAGTTTGGCGGGAGGAAGTGCTCTACCCAGGGGTTCCAAACATTCTTGAATTTAGGGATGGTATCTAGAATTGTGGCTTCCACTTTGGCGTGAATCATAGCTTGGGTAACTTTATTTTTAACTACTGCAATGCATAGTGAGGGAGATTTCCAAGATTTAGCTATGACGTGCTTGCCTGCCGTAGTAACTTGAAGGATAAGTTTGAATTGTGAGTTTGTGCTGCCAGGGGGGCGTAGGTTGAGCAGCGCAGTGGACAGGTTTGGTTGGAGTGTTTTTGTGCCAAGTTTAGATAGTATACTAAAGACGTCTGCCCAGAAGACTTGGGCGATTGGGCAGCCCCACCATATGTGGAAATGTGTACCCAGGTCTACACAGCCTCTAAAGCAAGCGGAGGGGTAATCAGGGGTATACTTTGCAATTCTTGCTGGGACCAGGTACCAACGACTCAGGACTTTGTAGTTGGTTTCTAGGACTACAATATTTTGCGATGACGATAGTGGGGGTGAGCTCTTGAAATAACACTGTGACAGTTGATTGGACGTCAATAACCGACTCTGGAAGGCCACGGATTCACACATTTGAGCACCTAGCCCGATTCTCAAAGTCCTCTTGGCGCGTTTGCAGTGTCGCATTTTCATCATGCAAAAGGTCAAGGTCATCTGCATGTGTCTGAAATGAGGCGTCAAGGTCATCCACTCTCTGTTCCAGGTCAGCAGTGTATTGCCCTAGTCTCTGGACAGCTTGTCTGTAATGCGGCCTGAGGTCTGCTTCAGGGCTTTGTGCAGCATTTTTTCAAAACACATGAGAAGGTCAGGAGTAGTAAGATCAGGGGTTGAAGCATTTATGGGGGTCTCTGAATCAACATCAGACTCACCCTCAGATGTGTAGGGATGGCTTGGCTGCTCTGTCTGCAGGGCTGCATATTTCTGTGATGCTTGCTTGCTGCCAGGAGAGGGTGCGGTGGCCATCTTGGAGGAGGCTCATGCCAGGGCCTCCTTAATGGGCTTATTGGGCGGCAGAGCTTGGTGCCGGGACGTTCCCCTGACCATGCTGGCGTGTTGCAGGGGGTTGCTACGGCAACCAGAGCTGTTTATATGACAGCACGGGCTGGGATCGGAGGTCGGGTGGCTGTCTTCCCTGCGGTGTGGTGGAGCCTCAGGGAGACATGTCCGTCCCGCTGGCCTCGTATGCGCACACCCAAACAACTTTCTGTTTTTCTAACAAAAAGCAGTTCTGTATAATTGAGATCCTTTGCCAAAGTCTGCTGGGAAACCAACATTGGGGTGATCTCCTCGTTCCCTCACAGTTCTCACTGGATCCTCTTGCATCCTCTACGTCACTGCTGGACACAATGGGGAGATTTACCAAAACTGGAGAGTGCAAAATCTGGTGCAAAACCAATCAGCTTCCAGGTTCAATTGTTAAACCTTAACTGAACAAGCTGAAATTAGAAGCTGCACAGCTTCACCAGATTCTGAATGCTCCAGTTTTATTAAATCTCTCCCAATACCTTAAGGTGCATTTGAAATGTTCATTGGGGTACCATTCAAAATGAACGGAACTGCAATGCACTACAAACACAAATCCTGCATCCCATGCATTGCATTAAAGTGCCATAAAACACATTTTACCATGATTTACTGCAACAAGCCTTATGTATTTTTTATTCAGTTCAGCACATAGTCCAAAATTGTTTTGTGTTGTGCCATTGAATCCACCTTCTTCCACTAATCTAGACAGACTCCTTGGGGTTGATTTAGTAAAACTGGAAAGTGCAAAATATGGTGCACTTCTGCATAGAAAACAATCAGCTTACAGTTATTTTTTTGTTTTGTTTTTGGCAAGGCTTAACTGAACAAGCTGAAATCAGAAGCTGATTGGCTACCATGCACAGCTGCTCCAGATTTTGCACTCTCCAGGTTTAGTAAATTAACCTCTATGGGAATCCCCAGTGAATTAAATGGGCATCTGACCAACAGGCTGCAATGGTGTGAAACTTCCAGTCTGCTCTGTTAGCAGTTGAGCTAGGTAATACTTATTGAAATCTTTGGTTGCAACTGCAGCTACATGACATGTATGGTGCTTGATGATTGGCTCAGGGCTATCACATGGGGGTAAGGAGTCATTGAGCATTGAGTAATGCCTAGTACACACAATGAGAAATTCGTGTAATTAGTATAGTGCTTGTATGAAAAAAAAGTCAAGTGACCAAGACCGTTCATGCTCGAAAATGAAAGAATACATTACAATACATATCACTTCCAAAGTTGTATTCTGTTTACTGTGAATTTATGTAACTTTAGTAACCTATTCATTTTCGATATGAGACAAAAAAAAAAAAATAGGACCAGATCGTCCAATATTCGCCATGTATGTACTATCCATAAGCCTTGACTAGAAATCCAATTTGAGCTAACACAGAACTATCCTTCCGCACCCCCTGTGGCAAAACTGAGAGGTGGGGGCAAAATGAAAGTAATTATATGGTGCTAGTGAAGGAAGCCCTAAATCAAAGCTGTTGATTTGCTCATTTGGGCATAGCACAGGTTCACTACAAAAATATGTTTTATTTAAGGGAAATATGAACATTTGCATAATAATATAATATGATCTTCTATAAAGCCAGCAGATGAAGCTGTAATCTCCTTTTCACATAATTAGCATGACTATTTTCAGCTGCACTGAATGAAACTTGCTGTTTACAGAACTCAAACAAGCCATAACAGCAGTAATCAAACAACAAAGTCCTAGATTTCAAGCAGACAAAGGGAGCTGTAAAGCAATCTGATCTACTTTGCTGATAACTCACAGTGCTCTTAAGCTGGCCTTAGATGGATAATAATTCATGTGGTTCAGCAGGAACGGACCAAATTTCAATCCATCTATGGGCATGCTGCTTGTAATGAAGTCAATCTACTGATCAATTTCAGTACAACCAGCCTGTCAGGTTTTTTTTCCTTTTGACCACTGCTGGCAGCTAAAGCAGCCAGCAGTAGTCATTGTATCCTGCCGATGGGGCAGGCTCCCTGCTGAGAGAAGCAGTTGATCCAGCAGTGAGGGACAGAAAGACCAATCTAGGTAAGTACAGTGTGGAAAGGTTTTAAAGAAGGTTTTAAAGAATGACTAAGCACCTATTTGGCCAACTAATAGGCAACATCTGACATGCTAGTTTCTACTTCGACATTTGATGTGGATGATTTCACCTATTCAGGTAGATACAGATACAGTGATTTTCATTCCTAACACTGACCTGGCTCAATAATGATGCTGCAATGCTTTCCATGAAAAATATTACTTTAGTATGGTGTGTTAGTAGTGTATAAACAAAATTTTCAAGCTAGTTGTACCAGTTTGTACTGAAATGTAATCTTTAACCTGTTCATATATCACATTTTGTGCTGTAAAGGTAACTACATTAAGGCCGGAGGCTCTGGTTCCCTATAGAAGTTCCCACCAGGTAGAAGTTGAAAACAGTGAAACTGTTTATTATGATACAGTTCCTATATAAGAAAATTAATGGAGTAATCACTTACATCATGTATGCTATTGTGCACTTTACATTTTCGTGTGTTAGCTCCAGCTTGTATATAGTTGTAACAGACTTTGGGGTAGATTTACTAAAGCTGGTGCACTCAGAATTTGGTGCAGCTGTACATAGCAGCCAATCAGCTTCTAACTTCAGCTTGTTCAATTAGGCTTTGACAATAAAACCTGAAAGCTAATTGGTTTCTATGCAGAGTTTCTCCAGATTTTGCACTCTTCAGTTTTAGTAAATAACACCCTATGTTATCCTTAACGAATAAATGACCTATAATAAACTGTTGAATATACATGAGAAAAAAATTCTACCAACATTTGACACCTATATGTCATTAATGGGTTATACAGCACAATTGTGGCATGATAGTATATAATGTATTTCTACAAATAGTTATATCTACAGCTCACTGATCACATTGACCTAGTGCAAGCTGAACATTGGAAAATTATTTCAGGCATCCCCTGAGATCTCAGACTTTATTCAAAAGTTCCTCCAGGGTATAAGGGTTGAGAGAGGCTTGTTTAGAGACTTATAAACCTAAATAAATAAAATTGATCCAAAACCATTATAGTTTGTCTTTAAGCAATTTTGTTCTGCTTTTTATCACTATATGTTCAGATTGGCACAGTTTACTCTACTACACATACAATCTGAGTCAATTTGCTGATAATATTTCTATGGATGCTGACCTTTCACATCTCTGTTAGATATTACATTTGGCAAAAAATTACTAGTGGCACCAAGTCATGTGAGTGCTCTTCAGTCATTCAGGATCTGTCCATTTTTTACACACCATGTACAACAGGCTTTCTTTCTGGGATGGCTGCATCCAGGTACAGTTCACAAGTTTTTGGGCTCCAAGACATTTTTTTTTTTTTACACAGTTTACAGATGCATTTTATCTGTTCTTGAGATAACTATGAATATTATAGTAAAAAAAAAATGAATCTGCTTCCAAAAACTAATTTTTTATGTATTGCACCAGCTTAGAATTACTGAGGTCGCATAAGCATTTGCGCAACTATGGACCTGGTTCTGAAATGTGGAGTAAATATGAGGCAGCTGCTGTAAAGCTTTGATAAATTTCTGGATGTGCATTTTCCCACAATTGTGGCACATTCATTATTACAGCACCTACAAATTTGCTTTCATAAATCAGCGCCTATATGTATAACTAACTATATAATCCACAACAAAGCAAACGTTACCATACATTTCTTTTTCCAGCAGATACACCAGTGCTTAAATCTTACCTGGTCCAAAAGCTGCGAGTAAAGCTCATGGCAGTTAACAAAAATATACTTGTAGGTGGAATCTAAACAAGCTCGCACACAGTCCTTCACCACAGTGCTAGCTCTTGGAGGACTCTGAAGTTCAAGAACCTAGAAAAAGAAAAAAATCAACATAAAGGCTTTGCATTCAAATGCTTCTATTGTGGTATAGCACAATCATCCCATATAGCTGAATTGTTACACCCACACAACAAAAGTATGAGCAGTAACGTGCTGATTCATTTTATTATTTTGATGTAAAATATTCATCCTACAACATATTTCTATTCAATTCGAAGGTAAGGCTACACTCACTCGGCCTACATGAAGGTTAACATTAAAATGCATTTAATTGAAAAAAAAATTGCAAACTTCTCACAAGACAAATACCTCTGTAGTGGTTGATTATTGTAGGTAAAATTACTTCACTGCCTCATATATCTTTTAAAAACAATGGTTGCAAGATTTTGTCTCTCTAAAGGCCACAGCAGTGAGAAAAAAATGAGAAATTCTGGTAGGCAATTCTCACCAATGGGCTCCCCAAGAATTTAAAGACCACTGTATGTGATTGACTTTGAGTGCAGATGCCCTCTAAATGTTGAGTTAAGTCCCTTATTTGCTATATACATCCACTATTAAAATGCTTGCTCAATTTTTGGAGGAAAAAGGTATGACTTTTACTTTAGTGTAAAAATATGGTAAACAAATTAACAAGCAACCAAGCACAATTAATTACTCAACAAAAGTAACTCTAACTACCATTTACATTCAGAGGTAGACTAGTATATTACAGAAGAACTCCAGGCAAACTTTTTTTTTTTAAATCTGATGTGTAAAAAAAGAGGTAACTCTCATAAGCTTGTGGGTGGGTGCAACCTGGTACAGTGACAGAAAACACTCAAGAGTCCAGGTGCAGAGTAACAGGAATATATTGCAAATAAATGTTGCCAATACAACAAGTCCACAGGAAAATCAACCTAACCAGGGCATTCACAGGGTATAAGATCGATGTATCAGGGCAGTAGATCTCAGGTGTGCTGAGAGCGTCTATCTTTAGGAGCGGAATGAGGCCTGGCAGGTCCATACCCAAGTCGGAGGCTTCCAGGAAGGATGGCGTGTCCCTGCACTTTTCCTACTCTCCCGGCACCTTTTCCTGATGCTAAATACTGCCCCTAACAGACAGGAGACCTGTCCCTACTACAGCCACACGCAAAATGCGCTTGAAGCCCAGGAGTCAGGATCTTGGATAGACTCTCTGATCTAAGATGATCACCAAAATCACATGAGGCACCAGGATCTAATCAAACTGCTGCCCGTGACCCAGGAAATCATAGAGGAGCTAGGTTCCTCTTGACTTCCTCTACTTCTGCAGTGTCGCTGCAGTTGTGTGCCACCTGCAGTGGAGAAAACAGATTGCACCTGCCTACAAACTGTATGCCACTTAAAGGATTTGTCATCTCTTTAATATGTAAACTTTCATTCAGGCCAAATAGTATAGATCTCACTATACTTCCAACATGCTGTGGCTGTGAGGACTGAGGCTCTCATACACAGAAATTGCAGTGTTGTTTTTTTTCCCATTCCTAGAATACCTTTTATTTTGTGAATGGCTCACATAATTCAAATGGATCCTCTTATTTTCTTTTTGGCAACAGCCAACATGTTTTGCAGCTGTTGATTAGTCTTTTCACTGTTTCAGTTCAGGTATTTTTGATTTAGATGTCCTGCAATGTTTAGATGTAGCTTGTTTCATATTACACCACATCATTTCAATAAAGCAGAGACCGGGGCTCTGATTTGGCCTTTATACAATATGGTCTTCATCTGTTTGAATCATTTTGATTTGTTATGGGTTTTTGGGCATGTTGTGTTCATGTTTCAGGTGACATGCAAGTTCCCTGACAATCTGCTGTAGAATTTCATGACACAGCTCAGAATTTATAGATCCTTCAAAGGTTGCAAGCCATCCAGGCCCTAAGGCTGCAAAGCAATCAAACAAAATGATGCTCCCTCCATCATGCTTTACAGATGGAATGAGGTTTTTCTGTTGATGCCCAGTGTTTTGATGTCTCCAAGAATTTCAGCATTTGTAACATCTGTCTATAGAATATTGTTCTAGTAATGCTGCTGTCGGTAGAAAACTTGAGAGTGAACATTTTCTTTCTCTTTTGGAGAACAATGGCACTCTTTGTAGTAACTTACAATAATCTTGTTAAGTGATTTTTTCCAATGTTCACTAGCCAATTCTTGTTATGGAGTGCAAGAGAGGCTTGCTTATTCTTAGCTTTGACTAATTTTTTTTTCCTTTATAAAGAACTGTGTTCACTGTGTCCTTGCAAGGATCTTTGTAGGGTGCTCAATCAGGGGCAATGGTGCTGACATTTCTTCCACTACTTTGCCAATTATCCGCTGGACGTTTGACAATTGAGAAATCTTTAGGAGTCACTTTAAAAACATCTAAATGAGGCTGAGCTTAAACAACCTTTTCTGAGGTCATCTAACGTCACTGAAACAATCAGACCATAATACTCATGCAACATTTTGTTCTGAAGAGCAGAATAATTTTTGTAATAAAGCTATGGCAATACCAAATTGTGTGTGTGTTGTCTGTTATAATTATAGCTACTTTGGATGTCTTTGTTAACCTTCCCACAATTAATGTCATATCATTATTCTTAAACTTATATCATTAAATATTAGATAGCCAAACTGTTTCTTTTTTTTAAAGTCTGTTTTTATGCCAAATATCAAAAGTATTCTTGGTTCTTATGCAATAACAAATGCAGTCATTGTCTTCTACCTATCGAATATAATTTAATATAAAACAAGCTGAAACCAGATTAATTAAAACTTAAGACTTACATTTTTTAAGCACTAAAGAACAAAACCCTCAAACAATTTCACATCACCACAACTATTTAGGGGTATATCTATAAAGCAATGAATATAAAATGTGATGTGTATATATATATATATAAATAAAACTACATAGTTACAAAGTTATTCTGCTTGAAAAATACCATCTAGTTCAACCAATTGAAAAATTAAAAACACACAAATTGAAGGCAAAAAAAGCAAACAAACAATAAAGCATTATCCAATTTGCTCCAGTATGGGGAAATGTATTTCCGATTCCCCAGGAAGCAATCAGATATTCACAAGATCAACTTCCCCTGGTGATAATACCTATAAATATATGTATCAAGTTATATTTTGTGCATTGAGGTAAGAATCCAAGCTTTTTTTAAAGCAATCTACTGAGCTGGCCAGAACCAGCTCTTGAGGGAGTCTGTTCTACATTTTCACAGCTCTTACTGTGAAGAAGCCTTTCCGTATGTAGAAATTAAATCTTTTTTCCTCCAGATGTACTGTTTATTATGAATTATTCCATATATATAAATGTAGTAAAACATTTTATAAAAAGGTTGCCTTTTTGCCAAGAAAAAGCTTCAGAGATGCAATTTAAATATTAAGTGAAAGGAAGATATAATGTATATATTTTAAAAGACTTCTTTTTATCTAAAAATATGAAAGTCAATGCAAATGTTACAATGACACATCTAGCACAGCCATGCACTCACATGTACAACTGTTGGGGGTACATATCTTTTAAAAGCAACAAAACTCCTGGCACACTCTGCAGAGATACAATACTTTTACAAAAAGTGTTTTTCCGAAATTAATAAGATTAGCTTACTGGAGAAACTTTAGAGGAACAGGAAAATGAAAAAATATGCAGTAAGAAACATCTTGAAGTAAATGCTTCAGCTTTACCATTTGAAAACATTTGAGGTTATTTTCTGTATATCATTTGGTGAACACCAAATTTATGTTCTGTTTTCTTAGTATTTTGTCTTGAATTCAATTCAATTGAAATACATAGTTTATGAAAAAACTAAATTTATCTTGACTTTAAATGGCTCATTCTTGGAACTGATTTGCTAAACATAGATTGTTCACCTAGTAAAGTGAATATTCAATTTACAAAGATGATATTCACTGAGCTGACAACACAATGCTTTACAGTACAAGCAGTTAGAGAGGTTAGGGTTTAAGAATGTATGAAAATACTTTAAAACTGAAGTTATGTTATTTCAGCTTCAAAACTTTAAAGCTTTTTAGCCTACACCTTCAATAACATAACTTACCAGTAATGAAGTGCACTCCGCATCTTTCGGATTGCTCTTAAGACCAGGTTCACAATGATGCAGTGCAGGAAATGCTGCGAATTATGTGCTTTTCCTGCACCGCATTGCAATTGCATGGCATACATGCAATCTGGTGCGGGTGTCAATGTTAAATTAATAACACCCCAAAACAGATCGTAAAACACAGTGCAGTTGCCAGCAATCGCATGGACATGGGTAAAAAAAAAAAAAAAAGGGTCCTGCACCTTTTTGGTGTGAATGTGATGTGATTTGACCCATACAAAATGTATGGCTCAAACTGCACCACACAGATATTGCATGTAATTTGCACTGAATTGCGGTGTGATTCCTGTACGAATTACATGCAGTGTCCAGCACAGCATTAGTGTGAACCTGGTCTAAAGGATATGTTTACCTTTGGTAACATGTTACACCCATACCCAGGGTGTAACAGACATGCCCTTGCACCCCCATGATTCCCCGTTGTGACAGGTAGTGGGGGGAGAAGATTGTGACAATTTAAAGAAAAATGTTGCCAGCCGCATCACTCATTCACAGTATTCTGTGAATGAGAAAACTACAAGTCCTGGCAACCTTTGCAGCTGTCAGCTTGTAGTTCTCAATGAACTACCACATCACTGTGGAGTGCTGTGGTAGTTCATTGGGTCTTCTTGTCAGGTGAGTATCTGCTGACCTGCAAGTTGTATGGGCATACAGATACACTTACAGGTCTGCAGGAGACTTGCATGGCACCAGCGATCTGCTGATCACTGCTGCAATTGCTTTAGAGGCTCCAGAAACAACAAATAATAAATGCACATATTTTAACTGCGAACAAATGTATTTATTATTTTTTGTTAAAAGGTGAATTTATCCTTTAACGTAGCAATCTGCTCTCCAATAATGCCTGGTCCTGTTGACAGTGTTGAATTTCTGAGACTATTAGTAATTACCTTGGGTCTAAGATTGCAGTGCATTGAAGAAGTACCATCCACCTACCCCTTTCTTTCCACTCCTCAATTCAGAAAACTCCTTACATTGTTCTAACAGAATGCAACAGGAACCTTCTCCCCCATTCACAGAACATGCTGTATTCAGTGAGAAAAATACAAGGATTTTTCTGAATGGAGGCAAGAAAAGGAGAGGGTGGGCGGGCACCAGTACTTCAATGTTAGACCTGAAGAAATTACCCATAGAGATTTGAAGAGCACCTGTCATCACTGAAAAGAATATTTTTACACTAAGGAACAATCAGCAGAATGTGGAATAAACCTAATTACAGGTAAGATATATGACTGAAGCTGTAGCTAAAATGTTAACTAAACTTCAGTTATAATATCCATAGTCTGGGAACAAATGTATTTTAGTGTAAACAGTCGAATATTTGGGACAAAAATAAGTAGGATCGGTAAAATAAGCACTACTTTTTAGAAAAAATAGTATGAAATTGTCAGAATCACAACTAATCTGCCAGTACCTGGTACAGCAGATTTCAATTACCAGGGGATCATAAAACATGTATATCAAGAAATCTAGTAAGACGCACAACAGAAAATGTGCTTTAAAAAGACATTGGCTACTGACTGTACCTTCATTCTGAAAAAGGTGATGCTTGTTAACAGGTCCACTGTAGATTTCAGGTCTTGGAGCCTTTCTGGGTTGGCAGCTGGAAAGTTATCCTGTTGGTAAAATAACACAAGCTTACTTTACTTTTTTTTTCACTAAGCTACAATTATTATTGACAAGGCAGCCTAAGCTAATACAAGTGAAATCCGTAATCATCAGGGGAACCAGTAACACTAAAGAGATATGGTACCTAAATAATTTTCTTTTATTCATTAAAGATACAAAAATATCCACAGCATTAAGTATACATACAGTTTATTGCTGAAATAACACTTTTGGAAGGCATGATCTCTTAAAACAAAATCACATGCATGGTTTTCAAGAGCAGTATACAAATGGAAACATCCAGATAAAACATCCAGATAAAAACTGGAAACCATTGCTATGTTGTGCCAAATATGAACCCCATTGAAGAGAATTGGAGCCAAATGTTAAAAATCAGTTCTGGACCTTGTTTTTTAGGCAATGGATTGTCGTGTTGAGGCTGAGCACTGCCTTGAGGACAGGTGCAAAACTAAAGCTTCAGCTGCTTTACTTCTGCTTGTAAACAAGGATTCCCTTTCATCTATACAGGCCCCTTTAGTGAAATGTCTCTTATAGATAAAGAATTGTGACCCCACAAAAAATAACTTGGGTTTCACCCATAATGTATGCCAGTCCCTTCAGGTTTGCTAGGAATTTGTTTTAGGGGAGCTGCACAGAAAGAGGCCAAAGAAATAAAACAGCATGGGATCCCACCCAAACACTTTGGGTCTGGTATTGATTTTAAGGAGGAACCCCATGCAAAAATCAAGAAGAAATGCATGGGGTCCCTCCCAAACATCCACAGTCCTTTATCTGGAGTGTAGCTTGGCAGGACAGTAAAGGTGGGATGAGCCTGCTACTCTCCTCCAGAACCATACCAGCTCACATGCCCTTAACTGGCTAAGTGCCCAAGGGGGTCCCCCTAGCAAAACACTTTGTTCCGATGTTGATGAGGACAAGGTCCTCTTTCTTACAAGCATGGTACAGTGGTTTATTGTGAACCAGGGGCAAGGCAGTTATCGGAAACTGGAAGCTCTCTTAACTGGGTGCCCCATATTGGTAAAGAGTTGCCCTACACCATGTGAATGAGTAAGGGGTACACAGTACTTGACCCCATGATGAGGGATGTAGAAATCTGGGGGGCTTCCCAGATATCTATCACCCAATATGATTGAGTAAAGGGTTCACAGTACCCTGGGTCACACACAAAAAATAGTAAGAGAGAGTAAAGAGTAAATAAATTAACCCACACTGTGTCAAAGTATTTCATTAAAAAAAAAAAGGACACTGTACATCTATCATAAATGATGTCATGCAGCATTGTAGATCCACATCAGATATCGCAGATGATCTACTGACACAAACACAATGACCCATGTATGACGATCCTGCTTCCATCACATTCTCATCACAATTGACAGCTTGCTGCGGAATATCGATAAGCCTGCTGGTGATGATCATTGACCAATTATCATGAGCATATTTGGTCAATGACATTACCTGGGATCTCCACTGGCATGTTTACAAAGAAGCCAGGAGGTATAATGGTAGCTAGGATGCTGGCAGCTGTCATCCTAGCAACTAATGATACTGTGCCAACATTTGTGTCCATGCATACAAGGAAGCTTCTGGCCTACACATGGAGAAATTATTCATTTAGTGGGAGTAGTAATACCACTACTAAAGTAATGATTTTAGTCAGCAGTTTGCATGGGTGTACAGGCCAAAATCTGGTAATTTTGTTCATCTGCTTGCAAACCGTCAACACAAGAGTTTGTGGCAAACCTTGCATTGCTGCAAATTCAAATCCCATCTAGCCACCACTGACAGCTCTGTAGCCATTAAAATAAGTTATACTTTTCGGCGCTCAGTTATGTTGTTAAAACACATGTACTTTTCCCTTCCAGTCAAAATAGGATTAACTACTACGTGTATGTCAATCCCACACTTTCTTGTACATAAAAATACGTATTATACTTGCTTTGCTGTCCCTGCAGTCTGTGCTATAAAGGCAACACTATCACCTGTTTTAGGCATCAGATCAACAACCACAGATCTTCCATCCAGCAGGCAATTGCTTTCCGGACTACTAACCAACTGGTGACACGTCACTTTTTGGAACAGAATAATTTGATGCCAGATTCAAAGTGTATGCTCAATGACCATGCCCCGCCCTTACCGAAGGGGTTACCACCATCGCTTGCTGTTACAAAGGGAGAGCTGATGGATCCATGAATTACAAGCTTTGGCACCTAAGGGGCTTAATGAACAGCTAAGTCTCAATTGCTTTCTATGATCCCTTGCAACTTTCAGGTGACTACCTATTGGCACTTTTGGCACCCTGATTCATGCACAAATGATGTTCATATTAGTTAGCGATATATAGTATCCATGAATTAATGTATATCCAGTCAATGCAACCCCTCAAATATCAAAAACAAATGTAAAAATCTGCAATTACAATCATATTTAAATCATTTGTGAAAAAAATTCAAAATGTGTGAATAAATGACAGTTTAATGAATAAATGTATATAAAAGTCCTCCAATTCAATCAAATAATAAAACAAAGGCCAAAATATTAGCAGAATCACTATGGCGTTCAAAGTGGTGTATCCTTATATCAAAATAAAACCTCAAGTGCCACACATATGTGAACAGGAAGGTTATAATGCACTTGTCCCCTTCGGTGGTTATTCCTCTGATGATACCAGGCTTGCATCTCTCAGCACCTCCAAGAATGGAGATTTGTTCATTTACTGCCGACATATATATAAATAAATAAATTAAAAAAAAACCACAGGATATTACATTAACATAGTGCTGGCACAAGTGGCTACAGCTGCTTGTAAGATAACCACGGGATGATGACATGAATGTGGCTTTATCCCCTATATGTGTTATGTCTAGGGCAGGACTTCACCAGTAGGGGTTTCACTTTGATATAAGGATACACTGATTTCAGCATTGTGGTGATTCTGCTAATATTTTGGACTTTGTTTTATTAAATGACTGAATTGGAGGGCTTTGATATTCATGTATTTATAAAACTGTCATTTATTCACAAATTTGGGATTTTGTTCACATATGATTGAAATATGATTGCAATTGCAGATTTTTACATTTATTTGTTTTGAGGGGTTGTTTTATTTTTATTTATAATTGAGGAGTTACTAATTATGGGTTGTCCATTCCTGCCGGGTGTTTGCCATGTGCAATGGTGGCCATCTTATGAGTGTTTATAATATGCTTTGTTTTTTCCACTTTTTCTGTAATTTGCCATTTGTATTCACAAGCTATTTCTAGATAGCTGTATTTAAACTAGAATGTTGTATATGTTGCTTTTTTGATTGACTATTGTGGTTTTCTTGTGATTTTGACTTGACCTCTACCCTGTATGTGTCTTTTTTACTCTTGCACTATGTGATGTCATCATTAGTGGGTGTTGGTGGTGGTTGGGTCTTTGGGTTTATTGGTCTGTTCACTTCCAGGTTGTAGTGTCTTGAGAAAGATGGACTGAGTTTCAATTAAAGTGGACAATAAGTATGCTGCTGGTTTTTTTTCTATCACCTTTTCAGGACCTGTGAGTGCCAGTTTTGGATTTGTATTATACTGTATGTATACTGTATGCAACAGTGCAGCCACTAGCTCACCTCCATTTCTGTAAACATTTACAGGCCAGGTAGTGCTTGTTTTTTAGTGACAGGAAATGTTTTCCTGAATCTCTCCCAAGGCTAGTGCCAGGATTATCATTCAGCAGCCAGACAATTTGGCAAGAGACATTTTTTTCAACCAAAATATAAGCCAGTACCAGGTAATGAACTAACAAGGGGATGACATCTTCAGAATGATTGTAATGTATTACATTATATTGGAACTGCTAGATGCTACAGTTTTGCCATATATTAGGCCTATGCCACCATACAGCCTTTTGTGTCAGCTTTATTTAAGAGAAAACAGTGACATCAATCAAAAAAGTTTAACTAAGGCAATGTCTTGTTGCTTTCCATAAGCATTCTGCTGATTATAATGAGGAAGCCCAGTATCACCAGCCAGATGGCTTTTTAAAGCAGTGTTCAAACAGCAAAACCAAGTAACTTTTCTTCAGTAGAAAGCAAACAAACCGGTCTTTACACTTCTAGTACAAAACAAAGATTTGGCTCACCACCAGTGGAGAGTGGTCCAACAACAGGGTTTACAGTTCCCACCTGCTCTCAGGGTCCTGGAAAGGTGATAGAGCCAAGCAGAGGCTCAGCAAAAGGCAGCTAACAGCACAATGTGTTTGGCTGCGCAAAACACCTCCCAGACCCCTGCTGACTGCTTCCTGCACTTTTCAGGTCTTTCTCACAGTTGGATTAATCCTGAGCAGATGCCTCTCTTGTTGTCCCCCTTAAAGGGACCACAACAAAAAAAACAATGGTGACACATATTTACCATCAATGAGCCCTCATTGGCACCCTGTACAATATACACTATATTGCAAAAAGCATATCCAAATAATTGGATTCAGGTGTTCCAATCACCTCCATGGCCACAAATGTATAAAATCAAGCACCTAGGCATGCAGACTGTTTCTAAAAACATTTGTGAAAGAATGGGTCACTCTCAGGAGCTCAGTGGATTCAAGTGTGATAGGTTGCCACCTGTGCAATAAGTCCATCCGTGAAATTTTCTTGCTACTAAATATTCCACGGTCAACTGTTAGTGGAATTATAACAAAGTGGAAGCAACTGGGAACAACAGCAACTCAGTCACGAAGTGGTAGGTCGCGTAAAATGACAGCGGGGCTGAAGCGCACAGAAGTTGCCAACTGTCTGCAGAGTCAATAGCTAAAGACTTCCAAACTTCAAGTGGCCTTCAGATTAGCACAACAGTGTGTAGAGAGCTTCATGGAATGGGTTTCAATGGCCGAGCAGCTGCATCCAAGCACTACATCACCAAGTGCAATGCAAAGAGTTGGATGCAGTGGTGTAAAGCACACCACCACTGGACTCTAGAGCAGTAAAGACATGTTTTCTGAAGTGACAAATGACCCTTCTCTTTCTGGCAATCCAATGGACATGTCTGGGTTTGGTGGTTGCCAGGGGAACAGTACTTGCCTGACTGCATTGTGCCAAGTATAAAGTTTGGTGGAAGGGAGATTATGTGAGGTTGTTTTTCAGGGGTTGGGCTTGGTTCCAGTAAAGGGAACGCTTAAGGTATCAGCATACCAAAACATTTTGGACAATTTCATGCTCCAAACTTTGTGGGAACAGTTTGGGGATAGCCCCTTCCTGTTCCAACATGACTGCGCACCAGTGCACAAAGCAAGGTCCATAAAGACATGGATGAGAGAGTTTTGGGTGGAGGAACTTGACTGGCCTGCACAGGGTCCTGACCTCAACCCAATAGAGCACCTTTGGGATAAATTAGAGCAGAGACTGCAAGCCAGACCTTCTCACCTGACATCAGTGCCTGACTTCACAAATGTGCTTCTGGCAGAATGGTCAAACATTCCCATAGACACACTCCTAAACCTTGTGGACAGCCTTCCCAGAAGAGCTGAAGCTGTTATAGTGGCAAATGGTGGGCCAACTCAATATTGAACCCTACAGATTAAGACTGGTATGGAATTAAAGTTCTTGTGCGTGTAAAAGCAGGCATCCACATACTTATCTCAATATAATGTATATTCAATATAACTCATAAATTGAACTTTGGTCTAAAGCAGTATTAAATTCAAAAGCAAACTTTTTTTTATATTGCAGCTTACCAATTTTTAGATGTGGTGGCTGCATTAGTTTTCTTTTTTTGGGCTTTCTTTACCTTATTTCCACCTGGTGATCCAGCCGGTAGGTCTGCTGTTTTTCAACAGAACAAGCTGTCCTGCAGATGTAGCATTTAGAGGGTTAAAACAAATCATTTACCAGTGACAGGGGTGCTTGCATTGATCAGCTTTTATTTTTTTTTAATGTAATATCTTTATCCCAAAAGGAAATAAAAACCTGTTGCTTTAACTGTGTATCTGTGTAAAGAATCGAAATTCACTGCTGAATCAGCTGAATTCCAATCCATGTATGGGCAGGGTCAAATTTTTGCCACTTGATCAGCTCCACAGCTAAAGTCGGCACCGCTGATCAGTGAATTCTGACAGCGGAGTACTCTCTCTGCTGTCAGAATACAAAGGCACAGCAGGAGGATTCTCCTATCCACCTCATTTTTCTTTCCATTAAGCTGCTGGTTGAACAAAAAAAAAATTAATCATCTATGGGAATGCTCTACACTACCCTCCCCCCAGAATAACAATGCTGCTGTCTAAAGGTGTCCCCTGTGCTTCTCCATCCAGAGTGTAGGTACTCTAATACAGGAAGTGTGCTACTGGCCAGATACCCAGAGGGGAAAAAAGCCTAAAAAAGAAAACCAATGCAGCCACCACATTCTAATTGTAAGCTGCAATATTTTACGTTTGGGTTTGGATTTAACATAAAAACTATAGGAAATGGTATCTCTCTCACTACTGAACAGAACTTTAATATCTGAAAAGTATATATATACCAATTGCTAAAGCGCACATTTCTTTGGCTGATCTCTCAGTTTATGTTAGCATTTAAAAAGTGCAATTGGGTGCAGTAATTCACTACAACCAATCAGAAATTGGATTTTAGGGTTTGAAGTAGAACTTACATAAAAAGCAACATTTTAACAGCATAATCCATACTGCTTACTCAGCTCTGTTAAGCAAATGAAATGTGTTATATACTGGTGCCAAAGGCCTTTCCCTTCAGATTGCACCTTGGTGATTTCGATTCAACAATGAAAATGTTAACAGTCTAGACATGCTGGTCTCTCATCTCAATTCCTGGCTGAAATTTCAGCTCTGCAGGTCTGAAGTCTAAGGCTACTTTCACATTGAGGAGTTGCGCTTGCGGTGCGGTGTAAAAACTCCTGCTTGCAACATCTTAGGGGCATGTTTGGTGAGTTAAAACAAAGGCCCCAAAAATACCTCTACCCAAATAAATTAAATGGGAAATACCAAAAAAAGCCTGAAAAGCGCCTCAAAAATGCCTCTGAGAAGCGTTGTTGGTGCAGTTTTTAAGTCACGTGTCCTTTAGAAATGCTTAGAAAGTACGGCTAAAGCGTGGTAAAAATGCCTATGCATTTTTGCGGCAGATCAGTGTGAAAGTAGCCTTAGGTGCATGACAATAGTGTATTCACATAAAGTTCCAAAAAGGTACAACCAGACCCAGTGGGTAGGCATAGCCGTTCTGAGCCACTTATGGAAACTGTAGTAGATATCTGGTAACTTCGGATGATACCGACAGTTTCTGCAATGAGGAGCGGGAATGTGGCCTGATCAGTCCACATTCAAACACAAGGCTTCTTTAAACAGAGAATCGTCTTAAATTCCTACACTGTCCCTACTCCTCTGGAACCTCTCCCTAACTCTCAACACTTTCCCTGACAGGCGGGGAACCTGTCCATACACTCACCACTTTCAACATGTGCCCTCACTAAAGATGGCCATGGAGGTCAATCTAGGCCAGTATTTCTCAACCTTTTTTCAGTCAAGGCACCCTTAAAAATTATGGACAGTCTGGAGGCACCCAATTCTAAAATTAGATACCTCCACAATTTTAAAAGGGCACCGCATTCTAAAATGTGAAAAAATATTCTAATAGTTTTATCCACACATGTAGGACACCCAAAATTAGAGGTGATTTATTCTTCCAAAGCAAATAGACTTTTGCGCACTAAGTAGTATTCCAGTGTTTCTATTCTCCCTCAGTTTTTCTTCATCACTGAGCTAATGTGACCCCAGCACTGATGGAGAAGGGTAGGGGAGGGTAAAACTAGGATGCTGTGCAGGCAGCTGACATCCTCCTTATCAACTGATGATGCCATTGATTGTCAGGACGCCGGCAGCTAGAAGGTTGTAATGGCGCACAATGAAAACCTGTGGCTTTGTGTAACAAAAAGGCAGGCTTGTTCTGTCTGCTGGCTTGTAAACAAGTTTTTATGCAATTTTTAGACATTTTGCCAAGGCACCCCTGAAGAAACCTCAAGGCACCCCAGGGTGCCTGGGCACCCTGGTTGAGAAAGGCTGATCTAGGCACTAGCATCCTATTAGACATCTGCTTTCCTGATGAAGATAGGCATTCATAGAGCAACTAAGTTACTAACATCCTCTTTCACCTTCTGCATCACCGCTAAAGCCTAATATGCCACCTACAGAAAGGAGTGCAGGATCTTAAAGCAGTATCAAGGATATGTAAGTGACTTCAAACTGTGATCTCTATGTCCCTTGTGCTAAAAAACAGCGGCACATCGGCTCTCTGTGTGCAACCACTGACACCAATACTGGGGATTATTAATGCATCCAGTGACAACAAAGATGGGGGTTTTGATAACAGCCACTGACACTAATGATGGAGCTTATTTTATTGCAACTCTCTTTTCAGCGTGCATTGCAAAAAATGTAGCATTGAAATGCTTTACAACCTGTTCAGTTTAAATTGGTTGCCCAATTTGATGCAATGCACAGATTAAAGCAGACTACTATTGTGTAACCCTCTGGAGGTAATGGGGGCACATTTCAAGTTTACCATCACTGCTCTGTGTAGTCTGAGGATCATTTCATATGGCAGCTCCAGACCACAATATACATAAGAAGAACAGAAGACCAGGCAGCGACAGCAAGTAATATTAAAGTTAAAATATGTTATTTCTAGACTGCAAGGTCCCATTTATAGTATCCATAACAATTAAAGCTGAATTTTGATTACCCTTAGCTATGGTAAATGAAAAAGTAACAACATTTCTGAATCTGATTAATAGTAATCATGCTAAAATTCAAATTGTTTCCTTACACTAAAAGGCATTTCAATCACTAGCCCAAGCCTTATGGTTTTATCAAAGTGGATCTGTGGCACAAAAGAAAAGTTGTGTAGAGACACTCAGTAACACTGGAACCACCTTTTTCTATATCAATCTATTTTTTTCTGTACAGACACTATAACTTTAATGGAAAAAAACATTAAGCTGGCATCTCCTCTGTTATTTTTAGACTTTTGCAGATGGACTAATCTTTATACAAAATCTGTTTCTGTGTTCTAATGGTCACTGCAAGGCTAGAAAATCAATCTTAACAAAATTTGAAATGTGCATTAACTAGGAGATATATGGATGAAAACACCTACTTCATCATTTTGCAGTTATTATTTTACACAGAAAGGATCATGAAATGTTCAACCATCCAAACATAATACATTGATATAAAAGCAAAATGTACTTTGACATGTTGAATAGTCAGATCATAGCATATTATTAGAGTAATTGTCACCTGCAATTAATGCTTGGAGATCATCAACAACTTGTTACGCTTACCCTGTATTTAGAAAGATCTATTCGGAGGGAGTTGTGCAACTGATCCAATAGTTTTATAAACTTTTCTCTCTGTGTAAAGAAATAAACAGACATATAAATAGCAAACCATAGGAAAAAACAATTAGAACAATATTTAAAGGCAAAATTCACCTTTTTGTTTTTCAAAATTCCAGCTCCTCTTTATACCAATATACCATTAATAGACCTCAGTTGCAGAAAAATAAAAGCTTTCTTTGATTTCGAGAACAGGCCATACCTTAGCCCTTGCTGAATTTCTTAGAAAGCTTCATTGCTTGCTGGTATGTAGATTTAGGACAGAAAAACAGCAAGTCCCCTTTCACACTTGCGGATCATTCATTTAATTAGTTCAGTCATGTTTTTTAAAGAAAGAAACAGATCAATTTACATCAGTTTACATCAATTTTACTTTGTTTTTCTATCTACTTAACCACTTGAGTCCCAGAGCCATTTTTGCTTTACATGATTAAAAAATAATTTTAGACCTGAACATTACTTAAACTAAACATTATATATTTTCTGAAAGCAGACACCTAGAGAGTAAATTTGTGGCAGTTACAATTTTTTTATGTTACATGATATTAACACAACGGTTTATAAAATTTCAGTAAAAAATACACTAAAGTTAATTTTAGGGCACGCGAGCACAATAGTTTACTAAATTTTTTTGTAAAATCTAAAAGATGACGTTGCACCGTGTAAATGGATACCAGACATGTCAAGCATTAAAACTGCGTGCAACCATGAAACAGCGAAAAAATGTCAAAACCCTATATTTTCCATAGGTGATGCTTTAAAAGCCTCTACAGGTCATCAGTTTAGTGTTACCCATAAGCTCTGGTGCTAAAAATATTGATCTCACTCTGGCATGTGCGGTGATATGTAACATGTGTAGCTCAATTACTGGTTTTTATGTCGGCACCGCAACAATTGCATTATTTATGTATACAGTGAGGGAGAAGTGTATACAGACTCCTTCACTTGCCGGCACTGTCATTGCAGGCTTTAAATGTAATAGGCTAATCCTTTTTCCCTTTGTTTTATAGTGCTAAGAAGGATCTGTTATTCACCCTGCGGCTAAAGTAAACAAGGGGGCAGGGTCACCCAGTAACATTACCCAGTGACCCTCACCTTTGTTTACTTCAGTGGCAGGACCCGAATGACCACTCCTTCGCGGAGCTATAAAGAAAGAAAAAAAAAAAATTCGGCAATTACATTTAAAGCTCGCAATGACAGTTAGCGCCACATTTATACACCTAAAATTACCTAGTTGAGCTTTCAGTGTCATTAATTGTTAATGGCACACAAAACACAGAGACAAGCACACATTTTGCTACATGAGAAAACTAGTGAAAAATGCAGCAAAACGCATAGTAAAAAACTTGCAACCCACATTACGCCAAAATGTCCCATGAGCTACTTTTCCATGTGTAGCTCAACCAATTGAAATCAACGGGCTGCCCTATGTGCGTCATTGGAAACACGAGCCAAAAACCATGCGCTTCCACTACTCAAGATGTGAATGGGGCCTGAAAGTAAAAATGGTGCGTTTACACAGAACAATGAGGCTCCACTCACATCTGTGAGTTTCCGAATGCATAGCAAACTGCACATAAGAGGCACGCTTTGCTATGTGTTTCAGAAACACGCATCATATTTATGTTGTCATTACATGTTAAAGGCACCCCAAGTGCAGCAGATGCACCACAACCTGTCATAACACATCATTCTCTGCCTCAAAAAAAAGTTCTGGAGCTTCTCTGGGGCAATTGTAGCATGTGAAGTCAAATGAATGGGCTGTGTCGCGAACGTGTGCACCAGAGGCAGGACGCAGCCTCCATTTTGTTAAGAATCTCCATTTTCTCCCCTCATACTTTCCCCCTCCTTCTCTGAGTGTGTGTGTGTGAGTGTGTGTGTGTGTGTGTGTGTGTGTGTGTGTGTTAGGAGTGTCACAGGAGGCCAGAGCCCAGTAGGGGGCTAGGAGGTATAAAGTCCCCAAGGGAGCTGGGGCTTGGCTGTCCAAAGAATCTGTGCCATTTAACACCTCGTAAAAAGATAACACAGCCTTTCCAGGAGTTCAAAGACATCCCAAGGAAGGCGGGAACAGCTAACACTTTTAAAAATCCATTTTCCCCCTATGTCTCATATCTTGGAATATGAGAGACTTACATAAAAACCAGGCATATCGTCAGATTGGCCACGAGGAGGCGAACAGTTTGGTAGGTTACTCTTCATGGTTGCAATACATAGAAATGTAGAAAAATAGATCTTGTGAACCATTCAGTGTAGAATTTTATAATTCATATCTAATCAATCCTCAGATGTGTCTGCATAATAATCTACCCACGGGTGGAAAGTCACTTGTGCATAGGAAAGGTTATGAGCAAAATATGAGTTATGAGAGATTTTGGCTCCAGTTGAGGTATCCGCCCGACGATCCCTCCCTAAATGGGGCATAGGTCCTTGACTTCAGAGACACCCCCTTCTAGGGAACTGCAAAATGGGCTGTCAGGCCTAAGAGAGCTAATTTGAAGAATTCTCCTATTTAACATCAATACCATCAACGTCCAGCAGGTATCACCGGTGGCATGGGGGATGTATGCAGGGCTGATGAAGATGTGTAAAGGCACTGTGGGGATCTATCCTGCAGAGTGATGGTACAGTGAGGCCGAGCCAGCGGCGTCTGTACAGGAAGAGACCACGCAACCAGCTTTGACGCAGATGTGGGATAGGCAGGCTACGCGCTTGGAGCCTCTAGCTCCTTCTATTGGCCTAATGGTACTGGAAGCAGATACAACTTAAATAGAGGGAGATCCTGTCAGCGTGGGACAACACCGCCCAGCAAGAATTTAAAGGCTCAGTGCCATACAAAGGGAGCATAACTTGTTGAGAACAATAAACAGAATGAATAGAATAATGAATGTATAAATAAACAATACTGTATATGAGCACTGATGTTATGAACAAAAAGTAAAAGGGAGTAAATAGAAGATGTGTACATATGAGTATATATACAATAAAAATTAATACGAAATGTGCATGGAACTAAAAATTATGATAAAAGTCAAACTCATACAGTAAATAATCAGGATAAACTATATACAGTGTGAATAGAAAAAATTGCTAATGTAGCCAAAAAAGATATAATAATAAAAAAGAGAGCTCAGACCTTATAAAAGGAATCTAAAAATCTTCTGGCCATGTACACGTTGATATAAACATGTATACATGCATTATATAAAGTGAGTTAGTAGGGATGAACAAATGGATATATGCTAAATATCGGCAGGCTATTACAGTATTGTATGTATTTAAATTTTTTCGTTAAGCCCTCCTGTGACTAAGGTGCCTAAGGTATAAATCCAATATGTTTCACGCTGACACATGCGCTTGAAACATTCTGCCACAGAATGTAATGTGGGGATGTGTTCCAGGACCCACACAGAGAGCCCTGTGGTGGATTTATCCTGTTCTGAGTAATGTCTGAGGACACTATGTTTATCAGATCCTGCTTCTATGAGGCATTTTTGCTCACCAAAACATTTGCATAACGTTCGGATGGTCCTCCCTACACAGAATAATCCACATGGGCATGTCAGACAATAAATCACATATTCAGTAGAACAATTGTAAAATTATTTGATGGAATAAGTTTTCCCTGTGATGGTGTAAGTTTTCTTACCATGCTGATTGAAGGGCCATGTGAGGAATAATGCCTTTTTACATTGATACATCCCAACCAAAGGAATCAATGTGGCACGCGGCTTTGCATCTGAAATACGTTTAATTTTACTACTGGCTATTTGGCGTTTGATGTTTCTGGCCTTTTGGTATGAGACTTTGGGGCATTCAGTAATGGATGTATGTAAAAAGGGATGTTACAACAGTATAGGCCAGTGTCTGCACAGGATATTCTCCATTTTCCTATATTGGATATGAAATTCTGTGGTGAAACGGATTGGTTGTGCGTTTTCTTCCAGGACTAATTTGTTGGACTTACGGGCTGGTATTTCTAGGTAATGCTGAAACTAATCTTGTATAAAGGGGGCAGGATATCCTTTTTCCAAGAATTCTTTGGCCAGGATTTCACCATGCTCGATATATTTGACCTCCCTTGTGCAATTGTTCCTTAATCATCAGTATTGGCTCTTTTGATCCAATAGTAAGCAAAAGTAAAGGTAAATGCAATTTTGCCAAACCACATTGATTCCTTTGGTTGGGATGTATCAATGTAAAAAGGCATTATGCCTCACATGGCCTTCAATCAGCATGGTAAGAAATCTTAAACCATCAAAAGGGAAAACTTATTCCATCAAAGAATTTTACAATTGTTCTAATGAATATGTGATTTATTGTCTGACATGCCCAAGTGGATTATTCTATGTAGGGAGGACCATCAGAACATTACGCAAACATTTTGGTGAGCATAGATGCCTCATAGAAACAGGATCTGATAAACAGTGTCCCCAGACATTACTCAGAGCACCATGATAAATCCACCACGGGGCTCTTCGTGTGGTTGTTCGAACACATCCCCACATTACCTTCTATGGCAGAACGTTTCAAGCACCTCTGTCAGTGTGAAACATATTGGATTTATACCTTAGGCACCTTAGTCCCAGGAGGGCTTAATGAAGAAATTTAAATACATACAATACTGTAATAGCCTGCCGATATTTAGCATATATCCATTTGTTCATCCCTACTAACTCACTTTATATAATGCATGTATAGATGTTTATACCAACATGCGTACATGGCCAGAAGATTTTTAGATTCCTTTTAGAAGGTCTGAGCTCTCTTTTTTATTATTATATCTTTTTTGGCTACATTAGTAATGTATTCTTTTCACACTGTATACGGTTTATCCTGATTTAGGAGTTCGACTCTTATCATTTTTAGTTCCATACACATTTCGTATTGTTAATATATTTATTGTATATATACACATATGTACACATATCTTCTATTTACTCCCTTTTACTTTTTGTTCATAACATCAGTGCTCATATATTGTTTATTTATACATCCGTTATTCTATTCATTCTGTTTATTGTTCTCAACAAGTTATGCTCCCTTTGTATGGCACTGCGCCTTTATATTCTTGCTGGGCGGTGTTGTCCCACGCTGACAGCGCCTCCCTCTATTTAAGTTGTATCTGCTCCCAGTACCATTAGGCCAATAGAAGGAGCTAGAGGCTACGAGCGCGTAGCCTGCCTATCCCACATCCATGTCTCCTGATTCTACTAACCATCCACCTCTTCTGGTGACATCACTGCCGTTGGTGCTCTCAAAACTGGTTGCATGGTCTCTTCCTGTACAGATGTCACAGATCGGCCTCACTGTACCATCACTCTGCAGGATAGATCCCCACAGTGCCTTTACACATCTTCATCAGCCCTGCATACATCCCCCATGCCACCGGTGATACCTGCTGGACGTTGAGGAATGGTCACCCCTTGCACACAGATGAGCTTGTCTTTTTATTATGCTTGTGAGTTTTTTAAATCCTTTTACCATTAAATACAGTTTTAATCACTGCACTGAGATGGGCGCCTTCTGTCTCTTTCCTTTAATGTTTTTGCTAACACTCCTGCTTAAGGCAGGGTGGATGAGATTTTTTCTATGCTGGCTTATGCCAACTGGCTCCCATAGATCTACTGCTACAGGGCTGCTGCTCTGTGCAGAATCACGTGTATTATTTGATTCTGCATTTCCAGGTAGGGGGTGTAAGCCCGCCCACCTACCCGTCTGTGCTGTGATTCGTCACAGCGCATGCCGATCAGTGATTGACCGCCAGCACAATCTTCTTTGAGTATCACAGAACACAGCTCTGTGAGTGTAAATAACACAGAGCTGTGTTCAGTGACAGGGGATCTAGTTGGTTTTTCATTCCTGGCTAAGCAGGGAATGAAAACAACTAGATCCGCAGTAAAATCAGTATACAGTACACACACACACACACACACACACTTGTTAGGCACACATTTAACCCCTTGATTGCCCTAGATGTTAATCCCTTCCTGGCCAGTGTCATTAGTACAGTGACAGTGCATATTATTAGCACTGATCACTGTAATATTGACACTGGTGATGTCAATGGCAGTTAGTTCCCACAAAGTGTTAGTTTCTGTCAGATTGTCTTCCGCACTATCGCAGCCCAGTTATAAGTTACTGATCGCTGCCATTACTAGTATAAAAAAAATTCCAGTATACATCCCATAGATTGTAGATGCTATAATTTTCACACAAACCAATCATAATACACTTATTGGGATATTTTTTATTTTACCAAAGACATGTAACAGAATACATTTTGGCCAAAATGTATTAAGATATTTGATTTTTTTTTTACATTTTTTATGGGATATGTTTTATAGTAGAAAGTAAAAAAAATGTTTTCAAAGTTGTCTTTTTTCTTCTATATAATAAAAAATAAAAAACCCATAGGTGATAAAATACCACCAAAAGAAATCTCTATCTGCGTGAAAAAAATGTATAAAAATTTCATTTGAGTGCAGTGTTGTATGACCTCGCAATTGTCAGTTAAAGTTGTGCAGTACTGAATAACAAAAAATGGCCTGGTCATGAAGGGGGGTAAATCTTCCAGAGACCAAAAACCTTCTCATGCAAACGCAACACACTAAATTGGTATCAGCATAATATGAGGAATTGACTTTAATAGACAGAAGGCAGTGTCATCACACAATCGAGTGATGGTTTGCTATTGTCCTAGAGTCAATGGAGAACTGGAATGATGTTTTAGCCACCTATGTGAGTACAGTTATCTATTCCAGGGACAAAATGATTCAATTACGTTATCTACATCAAATGTATTATACACCCCAGTGTCTCCATTGTACGGGACGACGGAATACTGCCGACGGAATACTGCCGTTTGCCATAAGTGTCAGGTTACTTGGGAATGCTCTAAAGTTAGGCCCCTGTGGTCTGCAGTTACAGCGGTTATCTCTGATACATTTGACTTGCCCAATGTACGTAGCCCCATGGTGTGTCTCTTAGGAGTGCTTGAAGATGAACAAATGAATAACGCTACCAAGCTTTTTCTGAGAATTTTATTCTTTTATGTACAAAAGCTGACAGCGTTGCACTGGATACACTCTGATACTTTGGATTTGAGGGCATGGAAAAAATTGGTTAACGTGGATCTTCAAATGTATGAGATGATGTATGAAGCAAGGTGACGTGCTGGAAAATTCAGAAAGATATGGTATTGGTGGGTGGATTCCAGAGAAACAGTACCGGATGTTTGGGGGGGAGGCGCTTGGACGGTATCTGGAGTTTAAAGATGTGATAATCCTCAGACATGTGGTATATTTCTCCTTTTCTTTGGGGTGGGAAAGTGCTATCCCGGCTAGTTTTTCAGTTTTTTCTTTTTTTGTTTGTTTGCCTGTTTTACTGATGTCATAAAAGCTTTTATGCCACTGTGATACTAATCACCACATCCTTAACTTTGATATGTGTATATTGGTAATTCCAAACAGTGGTTAAATATATGATAGATATGTCATACATCTTGGAAGAATGTAATACTCCTATTGTTGGATGGATTGTTAATGTATTTTGATATGCATGCATATTTGGATATGTATATGTTTGCATATGGCAATAAAAAACATAAAAAAAAAAAATCTGCAGGAGACCAAGTGGTTAAATACAGTTTAATGGAAGAATGCTACACTTGGACCTAAATTAGCTATGACATAGAACAAATAAATCTTTGAATACAGTAAATTAGCAAATTTGGTTAAGCACATGGAACATATATTACTTTATGCTGATGATAGGTATACAAATGTTCCCCAGCACAAAACCACATACTAAAGATACATTTAAAGATATCCTACGAGAGAACAAGCAGTGAGTGCCCATGCTCACTGCCAGTTACTCTATGTGCCTGTGCTGTTACTGACAGCTGCCCAGACAGACTAGCAATTGGGAATCAATTAGCATGGTTTTTAATAATTTGTTTACTATGACACGCAATCATTCACAGCTGGCTGTTATAGCAAAGGAATGTTAAAAAAAAAGTTAGAATAAAAAAAATACATTAATTAAAAAAAGTTACATGGTTACAAAAATGAAAGCTGTTAAGTGTAAGATATTTTTAAAGCATATATGCCAATTTAAAAGATCATAATGAATGAATAAAATAATAAGCAGAAAACAAAATGTACCAAATAAAAGACTTAACTATCCTTAGAAAAAATACCATATATGTAGGCATATTAATCATATAGCTATTATTAAGTTAACAGACACATATTGGGGCTGCAAAATTTGACCTAGGCATTTAAGTATCAACCTCTGGTAACAAATAAGCAAACTAGTGCTGCTGCTGGAAATCAATGCAAATTATGCATCTTCCTATTTACTTTGTCAGTATTACCAGACTGCCAAAAAAGTCTATTTTGGATCATATACTGTAGGTACTGTACATTCAATAACAGGCAGATTGCACTTTTGAGGATGAGACTAGACATTTTGAGTATAGTTTGGGGAAGATATGGCCAAAAAGGAATGAAGAGGACAATGGACTGGTAACCAGTATTGCCTGTGGTCTCCCTGCAGTTGACTTTTGCCTAATATTGACCTCCCATGCCTTGTCCTAAACTTTATGTCTGTCTTAAGAATGGTTCAAAATTCAAGAAGCAGCAGGAGAGATACAGAAAGCAGAGATTTGCAGAATGAATGAAGCAGAAACAGGGATATCCATGCACATGTATGGTTTCCTCTCCAGTATGGAGAACAGTGAGCAGCACAGCAGTGACATCACCAAATATCACTCCAAATCTTCTGCAACTAGCAGACAGAGGCATCAATATACTATTTAGAATTTTGAAGGTGGTACATTTTTTGCATGGTTGATTTACTTTAGAGCGCAATGTTTTTTATATAATAAATGCCCTATGTGGTCTCACATTGCACATACACAACTATGAGGCTCTATACACAGGAAACATACTGCTATTTTTCATGGGGAATTCAGAACATAATGTAATTTTTTTTTAGAGTGCTGCTTAAGCGCAAATAACATTTCTAAATGTTTTCTATAAGATTGCAAGTGTTTAGTTCAAGTCCACATCAAAGCCCAATTCTAGGCACAGCTACAAAATACCCTTGCTATTGAGTCCTGAAAGGGTTATATGTTTTTTTTCTTTTTAAGGGAAAAGGATAAATACTTACCTTATGCTGTGCCCCAGCAGGCTTCCTCCAGCATTGCGACCACAGTGCTGCAGTCTCCACTCAAACACTCATGGACGTAATTGCAAGCTCACCATGTTTGCATACGGTGCAGATTTTATAGCCCTACATTGTATAAGGCAACGCAGAGGGACAGACTACAGCTTTAGGGAGAAAAAGAGAGCATTTGTAGGATGGGGGTTAGGGTTAAGTAATACTGTCTCTCAGCTACCCCCCTAGACATAATGAGCATTTAACCCTTCCAGTGTGGGGGAGCAGTATTAGGTTTCAAGTACTGATGGGATGTCCTCCAAGTTTGTGATATTGAGATGTTGGGAGTTTGTAACAGCATCCCAAAGCAATGTTTAAAGAAGCTAGGGTAGTAAATAGGTAGCAGTACCATAGTTGTAAGAAGTAGGACTGGTATAATATGAAACTCAAGCATAATTAGCACAATCATCTCATTACTCACCCCAAAATTTGTTGCAGCAAATCTGTCTGATGCAGAAACATTTGTAGATACAGTTGTATGTGCATAGAATGCATTTATATTTGCCAACAAGGTACTCATGACGGCAGGGACACCCGGGCACATGTATTTGGAAGACAAGCAAGAAAAGTGCCTAGAAAAGATACAGAACAATAAACAGTTCCTTAAAATGTAAATAAAATAAAAGTCCATTAAAATCATCCACAAGCCTACTTTTGTAAGATATATTAGAATATCAGGCAAGGTACTGTATATAAGTGTTGGCATATGTGTGTGTGCTTTTCCTAACACAGTTAACACAGTTGTAAGCCATTTTTATAACAGTTAAATAGCAAAATGTCTATTTTGAGGATGAGGATGGGAGTTGCATTATATCTATATTCTGTGAACTCATCTGCCTTTCATAGATGTCCATAAGCACTGTGCTGACATCCCTGATTCATGCAAACATTTATTACATTGCAGCTTACCAATTCTTAGATGTGATGGCTGCTTTGTTTTTTTTTTAGACTTTCTTTCATTTCCATCTGCTGATTCAGCCAGTAAGTCTGCTGTTTTTCAGAAGCACAAGCTCTCCAGCAGAATGTATCAGTTTACATGGATGAGACTATCCATTTACCACTGGGAGGGGCACTTACAATTATCAGCTTTTAATCATTCATGTAAAAAAACTTTATCCCAAAAAGAAAAAAAACCTGTTTGCTGTAATGGATTATAAAGTTAGCTGGAGTTTGGCTTCAATTTGTTATCAGTATTCAAATCTTCTAACACATTTAATACTCCCATATCCACACCACCCCCAGACTGATAGTGCTGTTGTCTGCTGTGTCCTATGCCTATTCCTTCAGAGTGGTGTCTCACTACTACTGTACAGGAGGTGTGTTACTGGCCAGACCAAGTCAAAGCAGTAGAAAAATGCCAAAGAAAAAAAAACTAATGCAGCCACCACATGTAATGATTGGTAAGCTGCAATATAATACATGTTTGGTTTTGGATGTAATACTACTTTACTTCTTTTCATTGAAACCACTATGAATTTTAGTTAGAATGTGATGTTGCTGTTTTATATCATTCCCTAAGCTAGATTCTATCATCATCGTACCTGGTTTAATAACACACCAGAAAGAAATGGGACATGGAATTTTTCTTCTAGCACATTGTGAGTACAAGAATGTTCAAACATATCATACAACTAAAGAAAATGGGTCTATAACAAATACTGCTAGGGAAGAAGTGTCCTCTACAGGACTCTGCTGTGACTAAACTGAATACTGCTTTCAGTAAATGTCAGAAAGCTGACAATGTCACCAGTCTTTCCTTTCTTGTTCAGAATTGTGTATTTTCTACAGCAAATGATGAGTGGAGGCCTATCCTTCAAAACTGTAAGTAAGTTAATCTTTTAATACTTAGGAGTACAATAAGCAGAGGAGCTTCTGTGTCTTTTTTTTTAAAGGTATTTATAGGGATCTAGCTTACTGCCTCCCAATTTCTCGGAGCCCTTATTCTGTTTCTTTATCTGAGCATGACTCCTGGGTATGAGGGAGAATGTGGACCAGACCTAACCCAAATACTGGTACGTGTGTCTAGCAGGGCATCAGTGACATCATGCACCCACACTAGCTTCAATAGCTTGCCCAAGATGGACTTCTACAATGGGGAGGTTGTGGAAGCATGAGCAGGTGAGTTTATCTTGTTGAGATGTGGGCTATCAGCAGAAAAGGGTCACTTCGCCCTAAATGGCAAAGTTAAAATAGAGGGGTGGGTGGCTATATGGCAGGTAAGGTTTAATAATGGAAAAACTTGGCAACTAAAAATATGAATGCAATTTACTCATTAGGGGAAAAACCTCTGTAGAAATTGAGGATGAGAAATGATATGGGGGTCCTAGCAGATCCAAAATTCAGCAATAACATGCAATGCCAAGCTGCAGCAAGCAAGGCTAGCAGACTACTAGCATGCATTAAAAAGGGTATTTACTTCAGAGATAAAACTATAATTCTACCACTTTAAAAAAACTCTGGTTCGGCCACATATTGAGTATGCCATCCAGTTTTGGTCACCAATTCTCAGGAAGGATATCCTTGATCAGGAGACAGCCCAGAGAAGGGCATAAAAGCTAATAAGGGGCTGGGGGACCTTAGTTATGAGGATCAACTACAAACATTAAACATATTCTCCCTAAGAGGTGCTTGAAAGGGGATATGATTGCAATATGTAACATTTTAGATGGCAACTATTTAATCTAAGGTCTCTAAGGAAGACACATGGCCATACAATGAAAATTTAAGCAGGTAATTCTTAAACTGTGTAGAGTTCTTTACTAATAGAGTGGTTAGGATGTGGAACTCCCTTTCACAGTTGGTGGTGAAGTGTCAAAAATGTAAAAGAAAACAAATATTATGAAACTATGTATGTAATGGGAAGAGAGTCAGTGTCTCTCTAGAGAATTAAACCAAGGATGTCTTCTCAACAGGAACAGGTAAGCAAACACTGGCAGAGGTTCTAGCCTTCCTTCACTTACTAAAGAAGAGTTTTTAGTGCCACTGCATCTCTATTGGAGAGAATTCTTTTCTTCTCACTTCTTGACCTGGAGATGTTGGAACCAGGAGAGAAAGTGAGGGGAACTCTCCTCAGTGGGAAGAACAAAAACAATAACAACCTGATTGCCCCCAAACAATTCTTGGTTAGGTGTGTTAATGGGTGGGCCTGCCAGATCTCACCATCAGTTCCAGTCTTGCAATAAGATTAGAACTGATCAACTGTGATCAAGCCACCAAATTTAGCATAAGATCACATTTCTGGGCACATCTGAATAGTGTTCGGAATGTTCCTTATTGCCATGGTTATAAGGAAGCAACGTTTAAAAGTTTTGGCAGTTAGAGAAATATGAGTTGTTTGCAAATTGACAAGCAATGTCGATAAAAACATTTCACATTAGTTTGTGTACCAGTTATAGATGTTATATGTATTTTTTTTAAAGTGGAGATACCCTTTAGATAGATTGCTAAATAAATGGTGACTACAGAATGAGAAGACCTTGACTGTCTAGTATTCTGCCTGAAACAACTGAATAGACATTTGATTGTCTAGTATGCTGTCTACAACTGAATAGATCTAAGAGTCTGCATTCACTGCACAATAGTTATAATCTTCTGTATATACTGGTCTTTTTTCAAAGTTTGTACTTTATGTCAGCTCTTTGCTATTAATGGAGCTCATATACTTACGTCATAGCTTGATAAATAGACTCTATTCCATAACGCATTGCAAATTCATCTACTATTTCTTGTGCAGAGTCGTCAAAGTAAACCTTCCAGGCTTCATCTCCTTTTACTTCAGGGATCTTGACAATACCATTATTCTGAACTTCTGTCAAGTAGTGGAATAAGTTCTGTGGATAGAGTATGTCGTATATTGTTAGGGACACCTAGACGTAGGATAGTACTAACTTGGTACATGATATGTCTGAAACATTTAATTTCACTGCAAAGAAGTGAATAGAGGGGGGTATACTACCCGAGCAAAAACATAATTTGCTGCATCAATAGAAAAGCTACATGCACCTAGATAAATGTGATCTCTTCTATGGAAATGTTATACTTCATAAGAAGCTGCCAGGTGCCAGCGAGCTGACAGGTTCAAAGATAAAAATCTACTAGTCAACTTGCTGGGACCAGTATTACTGTAGTTATCTCAATCAAACCTTGCATTTCCCTGAACCAGAAATGAATTAAAGAGTTTGTAAAGGCTCAACTTTTTATTTTATTAAAATAACAAACAGGTTTCTACTGACCTGCTCTGTGCAACATTATTTCCCAGAGGATCCCCAAATCTCCTCTTCTGAGGCCCCCCACCAACCCTCCAGGCTTCTCCTTGCGGCTTGCTATGGGGGAACACCTGTGGGCTCAATCATGTGCTGGACTGTGTGTGTCCACTGAGACACACAGCAATACTCAGCTCTGCCCCCCTGCTCCCTCCTCACATGATTTGATTGACAGCAGCAGGAGCCAATTGCCCTATGAGGATAGGAAGAGAGGGGAGAGAAGGCTGCAGCCGGGCACAGTGCTGGATCCCTGACAGCTCAGGTAAGTGTTTAGAGAGCTATGGAAATAGAGGGGTGTTTTTTCCCTTAACCACTTGCTGCCCCACCACAGAACATATACTGTGGCAGAGCAGCAGGTGAAGGCACAGTAACGTATATATGTACATGTGATGGGCATTCTTCTGGGTTTGGGGCATACGCTCCCCCTGGCAACCTGTTCTGTGACTGGACACAGCACAAGTTTGGCAGCTGATTTCAGCCAATGATTTTGACTGAATTCAGCTGATTAGCCAATCACATTGTCCAATCACACACAAGGATCAGCGATCTGGCATATAGTAAAGTAAAAGCAGCACACATTACACTTGTTAGGCACACAATTACCACTTGATTGCTCTTAGATGTTAACCCCAGACAGTGTCTTTAGTACAGTGACAGTGTACACTGCTAGCTCAGATCACTGTATTAGTGTCACTATTGATGCCAGTGTCGGTCGCCAGATTACCTTTCACACTATTACAGTCCCAATATACATCGCTGATCACCGTCACTACCTGTATAGCGTCAAAGCTGTGTGATTTCCAGTACATATACTTATACCTTTGGCACAAACCATTTAATATACATTATTATCAACTCTCAGTGTTCTAATGAGAAAAGGTGCAGAGTTTGTATTCTTTTAGAAGTATTTAATCCGTGGGCAGTATCTCATCAAAACTAAAATTCCTACTGCGGGAGTGTCAAAGATTTGACTTAGTGAAGACTTCTGAGAAAATCAGTGAGCCAATCACAAAGCGGGAATTTACATTTCTGGGGTGTTTTGTAAACCAACAGAATGCCTCAAGCTTGACATTCTGAATTGAATTTTAGAGAAAATTACAGTGGCTGCAAATTGGAGAGTAAAGGTATTTTTTAAACAATAAATTACAACATGACGTGTGGAAACTATATATTTGTTATTGTTATTGTTATTTTTTTCCCATGAAAGTGGAGCTACCCTTTAAATTATAAGCAATAATAGCTATAACAAGATGGAAAGTACTCTGGAGCTCATGGAAAAGTACAGATAGAAAGTTTTCAACTGCTACCAATAGCAATATTTTAATGTACCATAAGAATGCTGAACTTAGGACAGAAACTAGACTCTTGCATATCCTTCACAACCTTTCAAATTCAATAATATTTATGCTCCTAGATTTGTCTTGTCTTTCTCAGGCAATCACACCAAGACATTTGCTAGCCATACACTAGTCGAAAATCGTTTGAGAGCATTTTCCAAAAAAAGAACACAAGGTTGTGAGAGCAAGCAATATTGCCATCATGTAATATATGTTATGTACCCAGGCTTAGGACAAATCTTTTATACAAAAACAGAACAGCTGCAGGTCTATTAACCATTTCCCAACTGCCCTAGAGCAGAAATACTGGACGGCACGGGCGAGCAAAATCACATATACATATATATATATATTCCTGTCAGCTCGGACACACTGCTTTGGATGGCTGTGCTTACAGTAAAGCACACAGACATCGCCCCATAGTAAAATATAGCTAGCACACAGTTAACCCTTTGATCGCCCCTCATGTTAACTCCTTCCAGCCCAGTGCCATTAGTTCAATGTCAGTGCTTTTTTTAGTACTGATCACTGTATTGGCATCACTGGGGATGTCAGTGACACCAAGTCAGTTCCCCCCAGTGTCAGAATGTCTGCCGCAGTCCCGCTATAAGCTGCTGATTGCCGCCATTACTAGTAAAAATTTTAAAAAAAAAATTTAAAAATCCAAGTATATACACCGTAATTTTTAAACGCTATAACTTTCACGTAAACCAATTAATTTACACGTATTGGGATTTTTTTTTAGCAATGTCACATAGCAGAATACATTTTGCCCTTAATTTATGATGAAATTAGATTTTTTTACATTTTTTTACTGGACATGTTTAATAGCAAAAAGTCAAAAATAGTTTTCTCAAAATTGTCCATCTTGTCCACATGTGATTAAATACCACCAAAAGAAAGCTCAATTCGTGGTAAAAAAAAAGGATGTAAATATAATTTGGGTGTAGCGTTGCATGAACGCACAATTGTCAGTTAACGCAAAAAATGGCCTGGTCAGGAAGGGGAGTAAATCCTCAGGAGGGCAAGTGGTTAAATTTCAAATATGGTTACAGGCGCACAGATGAATGGCACAAATTTTGAATGAAGAAGCACAAAATATATAGACGTATGGTTATTATTTGATGTAATGTAATGTTATGGATTGGGGATTTATTTAGTTGAGATCACAAAAAAAACAAAACAGTTTATTATTTGAAAGTTCGCATATTATCACAGACCAGGCAGAGCCTATAATCATATTTGATATTGCCATCATGTAATTACAGAATTTCGAATACATTTTTCAATGGACATAAATTAATCAGTTTTTGTTTGATTTTAATGAGTGTGAAACACATTAACCTTCCTATTTACCATCAGCAGATTTCCAAACTTTCCCTTTGATTTTTTGGCTCAAAAACATCCCTACCGGATTTTCGATATGTGCCCATTAACTGAACAAAAACAAATGAACTGTTCAAATTACAGATTTTCAAATGATTTTTTGTGTATGGGCACCAATTGGCTTGCATCACTAAATAGGAGGAAGACCAGTTGGTCATGTTGGGTGAAAAGAACCAAAATATACCAAATTTCTATCTAAATGGTTTCTGGTTCCAGCACGATTTGTCTGTTATGTCCCAAAATTATGAATGCAGTGAGATTAGTCTATACATACAAAACATTTATGGAGGTTCTATCAGAATATATGAGATGATCTACTTATTAGAAGGACACATTTATTTTATTTAAATTATTCATGTAGTGCTTATGTTACACAGCACTATACAGAGTATATAAATCCAATCATATAATTTTGATATAGTACCAAATACAAATCATAAGTGCTTACCAATTACATATTTAAGTAGCTATTATTAATAGTTTTTAGAACGGTACCTGAACTGACTAGCAGAAAAGTATGAAAAACCTGTGCCCTCAATTTTATGCAACAGAGACCATAGTTGGATTCAACAATGCTTAATGAAAATCCATTAGTAACACTAATGAAGTGGTTTCACAGTTGTTGATTAGGGTACCTTGAATAGAATATCGTTGGTGTCACTTAATTACGTAATGTAACTGTCTTCACATGTACTTCCTAAGGTGGATCTAAAGACAGTCCTATGCGAGGCTGCACAACATAGCCAGCAATGCAACAGACTGTGCAGTGAAGTCTTATCTTATGAAGTTAAAAAAAAAAAAAAAATCACAGAAAATATTCTTGCAATCATTCCAACAACCCTGTGCACTCCTACTTTCTTAGGAAGCTAAGTTCATCCAACTTCTTTTCTCCAAGCTGTCTAGCCCTCCTCCTACCCAACTTCACAAAACACAATCTTCCATTAAAATCTGCATCCTCTGATCCCTTCTTTCCATCTTTTGTAGAAGTTTGCTTTACTAAAATACATGCATAAACCAGCACAAAGGAATTGCTATGTTGTAAGGAATAAAAGGAAAAGTGGATAAAATGTATGTTCTTTGGCAGTATGACTATAACAACGTGTCTCTGTACAGTTGCTTCTTTTGGTCTCTGTCTTGAAATGCTACTCAGTGCAGTTGTGCTCCATTGTCCTAATTTATTTCACACAACTTGTGAAAGGTTAATTCCTCATCTGTGTGAAAATGGGGCTAATGCCAAAAGAGGCAAATAACTTTGTGCTGAATTACTCATAATTACTGACAAACAACTCACCCATTTCATTTCAAAAGGCTAAAAAGAGATTAAACAATGTGATCTTGGCATGCAGAGTTTTATGAAAGATTGTTTACCGCAAAGCTGGGAAAGATGACAGAATAGGGGGGAAGGAACCAGATGACATCAGTCCCCCATGTACCTGAAAAGCAGTGGCCAACCTTGGATGCCTGTGACAAAAAGTGCTGGGGATCTCGAGATTTACATATTTCTGCACAAGATCTTTTTACATGACCTGGCATAGACTTCAGTTTAAGTTAAGTGTTTGCTATTGCTATTTATAAATAAGTGACATGCAGTGGGGTTGATTTACTAAAACTGGAGAGTGCAAAATCTGGTGCAGCCCTGCAATCATCTGCTGTGCGAATTGTTCAAATGCAGGATGGATCTCTGTGAAACAGATTGCTCGTTTATCTCAGTACTATACCGGCCATCTACTTCAAAAAGAGGATAAGTTGCAGTAATTTCTTATATTTCATTAAAGCACGGATTAAAAATTAGCTGATCACATCAATCCACCTGTTCTCTTTTACATCAGCCTATATACCAGAAATGCCAGCGAGGGTGCAAAACTTACCTCGTGCAAACATGTGTACTGTATATGGTATGGAGGCACATTCTCTTCTCCTTTGATTTCAACATGGATCTTCAATCTGATTGCACCTGACACTGCAGATTTATCCGTCCTTTTCTCTGAAAAAAAAGACAAAAAAATTAGTAAGAAATAATTATGTTTAACCTATTAGCTGCAATTCCCATGGATATTTAGAGTTTGCAGACAGAGGTTTTTTTCTAAAATTCTATTTACTGTGATTCAAAGTTTTATGACAAAAACACGGAAACTTCCTTGAGGATGAATACTTTTTTTAGAGACATATTTATAAAGCAGTTAATCTGACATTCACCAAACGTTCACAGCAGGTGAATATTCGAGGTGCATGTGTTATTAATGGCAGTGTTTAATTCAAAACCATTTGATATCTGGCAAGTCACCTTCACTGCTTTATAAATGTGATGCAAGGGAGTTGATTTTCTAAAACAGGAAAGTGAAAAATCTGCTGCAGCTGTGCATGGTAGCCAATCAGCTTCTAACTTCAACGTGTGAAATTAAGCTTTGATAAAAACATCTGGACTGATTGGTTCCTATGCAGAGCTGCATCAGATTTTGCAATCAGCAGTTTTATTAAGTTCCTGATCACACCGGGTGTGACTTGTAAATTGCATGGCAAGTTGCACAATTTCAAAGTCAGATTGGTGTGACCTGGGTGTTAATCAACCCCTGTGCACCTAAAAAAAGAAAAAAACAAGAATTTCTCATTGAAGAATAGAATTGCAGAAGTGCAGAGCGAGGGACCTGTGGGCAGCGAACACATTTTAGGCAGCAAACAATCTAATATATGGCAATGACTGCAAACTGATCACTGCTTTATAAATATTCAGCCTATTCCTATCAATTGTGAAAGTACTAAGGTTTTCTTTTACATCTATCCAAGATTTACATACAACTTTAAGCCTTTACTTACAACTGGTGTTAAACATTGAAGGAATACCACAAAAAACAATGAATGTAATTTATAAATGCATGTTTATTTACAGATTGTATGAGATTCGGTAAAACTGGGAAGATAAAAGCAACATAAAACATGTGGAAAAGGCAATTACCATAAAGCATTTTTTTTCTGGGCTCTTTTAAATACCAAATACAATGTATTAAGTTGATTAACATTTTCAGTGACCTTTTCATACCATTTGCCTAAAGCTACAGTGACCAATGGCCTTCTCTTTTATTTAATACAAGAAATGTTGAGTCTCCTCACAATACTGCAAGTTAAAGCGCGAGAAAAAAGAAAAAAAAAAAAAAGATTTAGGTTCTTTTAGTTGAACAGTGCAAAGTGCAGGGAATATATGCAAATTGTAGTAACCCATACCCAATTAGAATATTATTCTATTACGGTAAATCTTTATGATTTGACTAATTGATCAGAACAATTAGGAGAATGAAAAATAACAGTGAGAAAAGAGAACTGTTGATTTATCCTGAAAATGTAATGAGAGGCCTTTAGTATTACCCCCTTCCCATCCACCCAATCTAATTTCCCAGGAGCAGTCGGACTGTCTGCACTACCCATACTTATACAGGCCCCTTTTATATTTCATTGAGGACTCTCACATCTGCTCGTTTAAATATTTATTTAAAAGGTTTCCTTCCTATAGTGCAATAACAGTGAGATTAACCAGAATGATATAAAGTTCACCCAACTATATCTACAACTAAGGAGGTAGGTATCCCATCATTAGAACATTATAATTGCACTAACTCATTAGCTATAGCCCAACTCCACCTTTGTGTTTTTCTGTTGTTTGTAGAAATGTACTGAAATGTACTGGTTCAAATTCACTGCTTTCATTCTCCAACCTTTAGTGCTGCTCTTTGCATAATTGTCTGCCAGTGGTCAAAACCCCATTTCTGGGTTGAATGATGCCTAATGTCTTCTGTACCCTTCCTGTGAGCTCAGTCTGTCATTGATACATGTCCTGGGCTCAGGGTAATCCTACAGCCTGGGCTTACAGTGTACTGATGCATAGAATGGCCCTTACATGGCACAACAAGGGAGCCAGACCACTCTGAAGCATGTCCTCATAGCTTTAAGCTAGAGAGGAGGAAGAATGACAGCACTCATAAAACTGCTTGGAAGACACTCAAAAGTAAGGTAAGTATGCATTAATTTATGAAATGTTAGGTGCAGAGAACAGGACTGGAAGAATTTTAGGAAAGCTGAAGTTGGTCTTTAAAGTCCAACTCTGGTCAGAAGTTGGCCCTACACTTCAAGGGTTAATAACTCATTTTGACTAGGGGAAAGGAGAAAAGGTTTTACTTGCCTGATCCTCCACTCCCAAAAGAAGGCAGCACTCCCTCATGATCTGATGCTGGACTGTTTCTCAGGATCCTCACATTCACAGCAGGGCTATAGACCGTGCTCTGGTCTTGATGACATCAGGACCCTAGACCACTAGAGTGCAGGAGTCCAGAAGCTGCAGGAACTAGTCTAGCTGTGGGGAGCTGCAGAGGATCAGGTAAGTATATCTCCTTTTATTGTTCCCCTACAGAAAAAAGAGCAATTAACCCTTGCAGTACATGCACAGCTCCACTGCAAGGGAACAGTTTTCATTTGCCTTGGGCTTTAACACTAGATCTCAAATCAAAAAATCCTACAATGAGAAAAAGAAGGAGGCTGCCATTACTACCCTCCTCTTGCAAATGCTAAATATTTGGTTTTGATTCTTTGGGGCAATGACTTTGGACAGACCTGCAGATTAGAAAAGTCAATGTAAAGTCAAAACTCATAATTTGCATACTTTTTTCAGTAAGTACTAAAGCCATCAAATCACCATCCAAAAATTTGTATTTTCAAAGGAAGTCAGCAGAAGCAGTCTCGACTCTCATTAAAAGTTTTCTTGAAATATGATACTCATTAAAACTTTCAACTCTGCTCCAAATATTTAATTAAATATTATAATTTCTGTGTCAACTAATTTTAATTAAAATAAAATGCAAATACAAGTAAACACAATGTATCAAAATTAAAACAGCACCAATCCTGTCCATGTAATTTAGTGTCAACTATACAAGATTAGTGAAAACCTGTAAATAATGAAACTTGTGGACGAGCGGTGTCAACTTCGAATCAGTCACAGACTTGAAATAGACTTGTCTCCTGAAGCATAAGCTTATGTAAATGAAGCAGCTTTGTCTCAAATCACACAATGTTCAAAGTCTAAGCAGGCAGGTAAGGTAATGCAAACATGAGATGTCAGATTAGGTGTATAATGGTTAGCAAGCAATTAACTCTGAATAAGTGACAGGTCAGACACAGAGAAGGTGAAAATTAAAATATGCAGATGAGAAATGAGACATATCTAAAAGTGTAGCATAATACTTTATTACAATATTTTCAGGTGACTATGTGAGAACAATAAATTAAGCAGTACGCCCACAATAAAAGTATGTGTAGAGTTAACTTGGTCCGAGTATTACTGCAGAATCTTACCAAAAATGGTTCTCCTCATTAACTGTAATATGACAAATTAACCTAAACATGGAATACCAGCTAAAAGAAATAGCAAACTTTAGACTTAGTTATAAATCTGTTTTATGACAAACACATTTAAAGCGTTAGTTGTAAGTGAAGCCTGTCTTATTGCAGCCCACCGTTCACTGTGAAGTGGGTGTACCTCACAAGTTATATAGCACATGACTCCTATAATTGTACACCTCTGTCTTTACAAATTGCCCACTCTTCTCCCATCTACTGTAACCATTATTTCAGAGTATTAAAAATGATGGGGTAAAAAGGACAGGATAAAAAGCTTTCATATATTCAAAGTAGATCAAGTCTTTAACATGTCATTTTGAAGCTGTAGATTTAAAAAAAAAATTAAAGGCTAAAGTTGACTGCAGATGGATTGAATTTCTTGTATCTTCCTAATTTTTTTCTTTCAGTAGTTCCCTGTGCCTGTGGTCCCCTTCTTACCTCTCCACAATGTTGTTCTCTCTCCTAATCAAAAACTTGTGTTCCCCTCACTCTTAACCCAAAACCGGTATTCTCCTCACTTTAAACATAACATCTGTATTCTCCTAACACAACATCGCGATTCTCCTCACACCTAACCCATTAGCCGTTTTCTCTTCACTCCCAACCTAAAATCTGTGTTCTCTTCATTCATCACCTAAAACCTGTGTTCTCCTCCCTCCCAATCTCTACATATGTTCTCCTCACTCCCATCCCCCACACCTTTGTTCACCTCACTCCCAACCCAAAACCTATGTTCTCCTTGTGGCTAACCCAACACTTGTGTTGTCCTCACTCCCACCTCTAGCTATATTCTTTTTACTCCCTTCTCATGTGTGTGCTCTCCTCCCTCCCAGTCCACATGCCTGTGATCTCAGCACTCCCAACCTCCACCTATGCTCTCTTAAGTCGCTCCCTAGATCTTTGTTCTCCTTCTTCTCCACACCAATTTCCAAATATTGCTCCCTCCCTTTTTACACACATGCACCTGTGTACTAAGCCTGTCTTTTTCTCATTCTTTTACACCCACTTTTCCCTCATTTCTATCCCCTTCCTGTGTTCTCCTCACTACCTCCCCAAGCTTGCCTTTTTCTCACTCATTCCCTACAGCTACGTTCTACTTACTTCCTGTTCACACAAATGTTCTCCTCAATCCCAAGCCCCAAATGTATTTTTCTCCCTCCACACATCTGTTGTCTGCGGTCACTCCCCTTTTCTTTTTGCCTATGTCTATTTCCTTGCCTCCACAATTCTGTTTTCTATACACTCCCATTTTTATGCCTGTGTTTTCTTTGCTCTTTCCCCTGTTTTTGCCTCACCCTGCTGGGGTTTGCTTTAGTCCCTCTCCACACCCATGTTTTCTCTGCAGCTGTGTTCTCCTCACTTTAACCCCACAAATGTTTTCTCCTAACTCCTTCCTTAATGCTCTTTTTTCCTTCTAACCCAATCTCCTGTTCTCCTCATTCCTTTTCCATATTTGTGTTGCTCAAATCTATTCCCATGCTTGTATTTTCCTGGCTACCTTCCTACACCTATGTTTTCTTTACTCCCATTGCCCTTCACACATGCCCCATGTATGTGTTCTCACTTCCCACCCATCAAGGATGAAAAATCATGCGTCATGTTTATAGCAACGACTATATAAAAAATCATCATACTAAAACGCTACACTTGAATATAATTTATAATTATATGGATACACTGGTTGTGGGCTAGAGTCTGAAATGCCCAGCTTAAAGGCATTGTCTTAAAGGAATTTAATAGTAATTAAATAAAACTAGTTATTTTAAAATTGAATATCTCCATTTTTTTAACACAATTATAATTCTTGACAACTGTTTAGAGAGTACAGCAAGCAATGTTCTTTAAATGTAATGCTTTAGTAAATTTAGCCATTAATTGCCGAATACATTGCAGAACTTTGATGGTGTATTACAATAAATAAACAATGTATACCAGTCATCTGGGTAATTAGGAAAGTTATATTACATTTATTTTATTTTTGTTTTCTGTTATTCACAATAATGGAATCTATAAAAATAAACTTTTTTTTCTTCTAGATATATTACACTAATTGTATTGTTGTTTTAAAAGGCACATTCATAATAATGAAATCTATAAAGAAATAAATGTCTCATCTCATGGAATGTTTAAACACTTTGCTGTGAGCCTCTATTGGAAGGTTACTATGATTTTTGGATATAGAGGGGTGCTAATGACTTTAGTAACAAACTAGTATTAAACCTCAAGACAAAAATTTAATATATTGCAGCGTACCAATCTTTGACTGTGGTAGCTGCATTAGTTTTCTATTTTTAAATATTTTGTTACCTTTATTTTCGCCTAGAGTTCTGGCTAGTAACACACTTACTATACAGTGAAAGGTTCCACTTTACAGAGGGGCAACAGCGGCATTTTCGGTCTGAAGGGAGGATAGTGTTAAAAACACAATGGATTTAGAAGGACTTGAGTAACAAATTAAAGCTGAATTCCAACTATTATGTTTAACCAGTTACAGTAACAGGTATTTAGTTATTTTTTTACTTTTGAGATAAAGGTTTTAAATAAAATAATAAAAGTTGATTATGATGATTAGGAGTACCCCTGTCAGTATTAACCAGTTAACGACCGCCCCATAGCAGATATACTGCTACAGGGTGGCACCTGTGTGCAGGATCACGTATATATCTGTCATTGTGCATTTTCACATCCGCACCGCCGATCGCGGCCCCGGGTGCCAATAACCGGGTCCTGGCCGACTGGAGGAGGGCTGCATTGTTTACCAACAGCCCTGCTTCCAGTCAGTTTGGGCACACTGCTCTGGATGGCTGAGCAGAGCCATCCAGAGCAGTGTGCTTACAGTGAAGCACACCCACCATCCCCTAGTAAAAACACTCCCATCACATAGTTAACCCTTTGATTGCCCCTCATGCTAAACCACTCCTGCCCAGTGCCATTAGTACAGTGTCACTGCTTATTTTTTAGCACTGATCACTGTATTCCTGTCACTGGGGATGTCAGTGACACCAAGTCAATTCCCCCCTGTGTCAGAAAGCCCGCCACAGTACCGCTATAAGTCGCTGATCTCTGCCACAAGTCGCTGATCGCCGCCACTATTAGTATAAAAAAAAATTCCATTATCTATATCACCATTTATAAAAGCTATAACTTTCACGTAAACCAATTAATTTACATGTATTGGGATTTTTTTTTACCATAGACATGTCGCAGAATACATTTTGGCCTAAACACTGGACATGTTTAATAGCAAAAAGTCCAAAATATTGTTTTTTTTTCTCAAAATTGTCAGTCTTTTTTTTATAGCGCAACAAATAAAAAATGCACAGGTGATCAAATACCACCAAAAGAAAGCTCAAATCCTGGGGAAAAAAAAGGTTGTAAACTACATTTGGGTGCAGCGTTGCATGACCGCGTAATTGTCACTTAAAGTAACACAGAGCTGTAACGCAAACCGCTTCTTTAACCACTTCCTGACCCCCCTATAGCAGAAATACTGCTGCAGAGTGGCACGGGTGCGCAAAAGCATGTATATATATATATATATATATATATATATATATATATGTGATTGGCGCACCCGTGGTTTTCATGCCCCTCCCAGATAGTGTCAGATTGCCTGTAAGTACACCAGTAATCACATTTAACCCCTAAATTGCCAGGAACACGCTCATACACAATAAACCTCCATTGCTAGTACAGTGTCTGAATGGATCAATATCTTTGATCAGATCAACACTATACTAGCGTTCACATTAGTATAGTGTCCCCAAAAACATAGCGTTAGTGGGATCAGCCCCGACACCTGCGTTTAGCCCCTACACTTACCCCCCCACTTCTCCACCAGCAAGTGCAGTGTCAGTAGATCACTGTCACTTGATACATTGCACACAAAACCACAGTGTTTGCAGAATCAGGCCTGATCTCTGCTAGCAGTTTACAGTAACTGTTGATGACTCACATATGCAGCAGAGTGCCAGTACTAGTGCCGCTCTACCTTTTGGTGAAATGGCAAGCACCAGCGGCCGTGTACATCCTGGTCTTTCACATACCAGCACTGCAGTATCACTTGGTGATGTGGCAAGTCCCATAACTGCAGTATAAGCTGGTGCGGTGGCGAGCACAAGTATTTTCCCACAACCACCAAGAATTTGCACACAGGCCCATAGAGTCCCTAGTATCCTACCGGATATGCTTGCAAATCCCGATTGGCAGCCCACAAATTCTGCAGCACCCGTACTTCCCCCATTCACTGCCCAACCCGGAATTCAGGTGGAAACAACAAATTTAACTACTCCCCTTGATTTTTTTGAAGCTGTTTTTCATGGAAGATCTGTATGCATTGATTGTGGATTAAAGCAATTTATATGCAGAACAATTTATCGCGGCCAACCCAAATTCAAACCTTGCCAAACAATTCACATAAAAACCCATTACGGTTTCCGAATGTAAATTTTTTTTGGGTCTACCCACAACATGGGCATTACTAAAAAAAAAAATGAATTGCAGTTGTATTGGTCCACAGACCCGATTCATCATATGCCTGTGTGCTCTGCTGCATTGGCCAGGCATAGATATCAGAGTATAATGTGTTTTATGCATTTCAACGACAATCCACTCTATTGTCCTCGGGTTGACCCTGAATTTGACCGGCTCCACAAAATTTGGCCCCTTGTAAATCACCTTAAGCAAAAATTTGTAGATGTCTAGTCCCCAGCAAAAAAATCTGCGTTGATGAGTCAATCAATTTTTATGGCCACCTTGCATTCAAACAATTTCTCCCCAGCAAGCGTGCCAGATATGGGGTCAAGATGTATAAGACCTGTGAAAGGGCAACAGGCTATACATATAAGTTTCAGATTTACGAGGGAAAAGATAGTCACGTGGAGCCCCCCAGATGCCCAGACTACATGGGGAGTAGTGACAATATAGTTTGGGACTTGGTGTCACCCTTTTTCCATATGGGGTACCACTTATACATGGACAATTTTATTCAAGCGTGCCACTATTGAGACATTTGTACAATCTTGGAATTAGCGCATGTGACACCGTGCGACCTAATGTGTTCCCACCATTAGAAGTGGGTGGATGCAGGACATTATATTCTAATGGTGGGCATACCACGCACTTTTTCTGGCAGAGATTTCTTCTCTTTTTTTTAATTCAGCCCACAGGCTGCGTACAAAAAAAAAAAGAACATAGCATATATACCCAGCAAGGACCAGAGACATACTGGTACATCACTGGACTTTGAATGGGTATACCAGGATGATGTCTACAGCTGCAGGCATCATCCTGGTATCGTTTTTTCCAGCCAGCAATCGGCTTCCATGTAAAAGCAATCCTAGTGGCTAATTAGATGTAGGATTGCTTTTCCAAACAGCAGGAAACGACACCCCCTTCCCCCGCTGCCTTCCATGGCCTTCTCGGTCAGTTCCATGCCATCGGGGGATGCTGAGAATGCAGCCGGTGTTTCTGACAGCTGACCATAGAGCTGATTGGAGACCGGAATGGTGTCAATCACTTCTATAGTCTAAGAAATCGGAAGCTACGAGCATTCCATCACTTCAGTTTTGCAGGATATAAACAGTGCCATTTGTAAATTGGGAAAGCATCTGATCACACTGATCTTGGTGAGATTAGATAATGTAAGAGCAGAGGAGATATCTAGAATCTGACAAACCCCAGATTTCTCAAAAAAGAATCTGAAAATGCCCATTGAAGTTGTACTGTGTGACATAAAAAATGCAGCACCCACCATTTTATTCACTAGGGTGTCTGCTTTAAAAATATATAATGTTTGAGGATTCAAAGTAATTTCAAATAGTAAGAGTGTATGATGTGTGGCATAAACTTCTAATGCTGGGCATAAAATGCCCCCACCCCACAAAACGACCCCTTTTTGGAAAGTAGACACCTCAAACTATTTGCTGAGAGGCATGTTGAGTCAATAGCCAAATTAATTTTTTTTAGCACAAGTTTTTGGAAAATAAAAAAAAATTTAAATGATTTATTGCTCACACATGACATGGGTATATGTGGAATTACTCCCCAAAATACATTCTGCTACTTCTCCCAAGTATGGGGGTACCACATGTGAGAGACGTTTTGGCAGTCAACAGGACAGGACCCCAAAATCCAAAAAGCACCTTCAGGCTTTTAAAGGGCTTTATTTTCTCATTACACTTGCTGACTACCTGTCACAGTTTCGGAGGCCCTGAAATGCAGGGATAGCACCAAAATCCCCAAATGACCCCTTTTTAGAAAGTAGACACCCCAAGAAATTTTATAAGCATGGTTAATATTTTGCAGATCTCCTTTGTTGTCACAAGTTTTTAGAAAATGAAGAAAGAAAGCAAAAACGTTTTTCTTTTCTTTTTTATATTTCAAAACCTTGTGAGAAAAAATGAGATCTGCAAAACACTCACCATGCCTCTTTTTACATTTCTTGTGGTGTCTAATTTCCAAAAAGGGGTAATTTGGAGGGGTTAGGTGATATCCTGGAATTTCAGGGTCTCCAAAATTGTGATAGGTAGTGAAGAAGTGAAATGAGGAAGTTATGCACCTTCAGAAGTGGTCATTGGATTTAAGGCTTCTGTATGTGGCTAGGCTCCCAAAAAGTCTCACACATGTGGTATCCCCATACTTGGCAGAAGTAGCAGAATGTGTTTTGGGGTGTAATTCCACATATACCAATGGCTTGTGTGAGAAATATATAATTTAAATGACAACTTTGTGTAAAAAAAAAAAATATTTTGTCATTTTCCAAAAACTTGTGGAAAAAAATAAATCTTCCATGGATTCAATATTCCTCTCAGGAAATAGCTTAGGGTGCCTACTTTCTGAAAATGGGTCATTTGGGGGTGTTTATACTGTCCTGGTATTTCAGCACCTCAAGAAATGGGATGGCCAGTAAAAGTAAAAGCTGTGTAAATTCCATTATCTATACCATAGTTTGTAGATGCTAGAACTTTCACACAAAGAAATCAATATACACTTAGGGCTCATGTACACTGCAGCTCCTAAACTGATGTTCAGGAGCTGTTCAGCGTTTTTTTCAGCAGCCCCTGAACTCTCACTAATGTTTTCCTATGTGTCCATGAACACTATGTCACTTACAGGCAGTTGAGTTTACAGTCGTTTTTTTGAATGCACCAAACTTGCGTTCAGGAGTAGATTTTACCGGCGTTTCAAACACCAAATGCTTGTAAACGTGAGTAACCGTGTTTATAAGCATTTGCGTTTAGAAGCGTTTTTTTAACTGTTCCCTGTCCAAAACCTTTTTTCATCATCATAAATGCATGCAAAGCATTTTCCATGTATTCAAATGAGCCCAGTACACCAATGCAGTCAGTTCCAGGTTTTGCGTGAAGGAAAAAATGGTAGAACGTGATGCATTATGCTCATGCTGTGATCCATAGTGAATACAACCAGAAAAGACAGGTAATCTCAACACATACTGCTCTCTCTGCTTCTGCTCTCTCTATTCCTCTCAAAATGTCTGAAATAGTTAATTTTGTACAATTTTTCAGTGCATTCTGGGCATTTGGGAAGGTCTCCTGAGGCTTTTAAAAACATTTCTAAATACAAACGCACATAAACGCGGTATGCAAACGTGGCTGAACTGATGTTTTTTAACCTACGGTTTCCAGCATTCAGTTTCCATCGTTCAGAAGAGTTTTCCCAAACACCCCATGTACATGAGCCCTAATTGGGATTTTTTTTAACCAAAAATATGTAGCAGAATACATTTTGGCCTAAATTTATGTTGAAATTTGAGTTTTTTGGATATCTTATAAAAGAACTAAGAAAATACAGTTTTTTTTCCCCAAAAACATTTTTCCCAAAACTTTTGTTTATAGCGCCAGAAATAAGAAGTGCACAGGTGATCAAATACCACCGAAAGCTCTATTTGTGTGAAAAAAAGGATGTAAATTGCTCATTCTTGAGCTTGCCTGTATTTTGCTTGCTGGACTTTTGACACAGTGGACATTTGATAAGTGGAGTTAAAAAAAACGGAGCTGAAAACAGGAGATTATAACAGGAGTCTACTAATCTGTAAGTGACATCTGATATTTTCTATTAATATTGTAACTGGGATAATGAGTGCTAGCAGGGTGTAAAGTGTTGTGCAGTGCAGTTGTGCATGTATGCAGCAATGGAGTAACAGCTCCAGGATGGATACTGCTGCAACAGACGTGAGCGGGTTGCCCTTCTGGAAACTCGCATTAGAGATCTGGAGGAGCAAGTTGCAACAGTGAGCAGAACCGACAACCTTGAAAGGGGTCTTCTGCTCCCTGAGCAGGTAGCTAATGGGATTTATGTGGAGGGTGGAGGGGATAATCAGGATTATCAGGTAGGAAGATGGGTTACTGTAAGTGGTAGAGAGTGATAGGGGCTCACAGAAAAGGAAGGCCGGCCCTGGGTTTGTGCACCCAAACAGATTTGCCAAGTTGGGTGAAGATGTGGGAGTGGCAAGCTCAGGGGTGGCAGCCCTGGATGTCACTGCTATCCCTAACAGCCGGGAGGGCAGCCCATCTGGGAGGGGTGGTGAGGGTAGTGCAGGAAGGCCTAGACAGCTGGTGGTAGTAGGGGATTCTATAATCAGAAGGACTGACAAAATAATTTGTCACCAGGATTGCCTCAACCGAATGGTTTGCTGTCTCCCTGGTTCCAGGGTTCAGCATGTGGTGGACCGGGTTGATAAATTATTGGGAGGGGCTGGGCATGATCCAGCTGTCTTGGTTTATGTTGGAACCAATGATAGAATACATAGAAGGTGAAGGCTCCTTAAGAATCAAATTAAAGAGCTAGGCTGCAAGTTGAATAGAAGGACCTCCAAGGTGATATTCTCTGAAATATTACCAGTGCCATGCACAACTCAGAAAAGACAGGGGGAGATTAGAGAACTCAATGCATGGCTAAAGAGGGAAGGATTTGGGTTTCTACAGCACTGGGCTGACTTTTTATTGGGGTGCAGCCTATATGCTAGAGATGATTTGCACCTAAATGGAAGGGGGTCTGCTGTGCTGGAGGAGAGGTTTATGGGGAGGCTGGAGGAGTATTTAAACTAGGATAAAGGGGGGAGGGTGAATTAAATTAAAAATGGGTAGACAGATCAGACAGGGGTCAGTACTTATTGGTGGGTAGAAAGGGGAAAGATGGGGGGAGGGCTATGGCAGATGATACGAAGGTTCCCATGTTACAAACAACCAGTGGAATTGGTACCATTTGTATGAAAATAAAAAATACGTGTTAACAAGGTGTCAATGTATTAAAGTGTTTGTTCACCAATTCCAGAAGTCTGCCAAGCAAAAGAGGTGAGTTTGAAGCTTTGGTGCATGAAGAGAACTATGATTTAATTGGTATTGCAGAATCTTGGCTTCATTCTTCACATGACTGGGCCATTAATATTCCTGGCTATGTTCTCAGAGAGACAGGGTAAATAGGAAAGGCGGTGGTGTCTGTCTCTATGTGAGAAGTGATCTCAGAGCGAGTGTAAAAGAGGACCTAGTTGATGGAGAGTGTGATGAGGCTGAAGTATTATTGGTGGAACTGCACATGGGGGTGCGTACTACAAAGGTAATCATTGGAGTTTGTTATAGGCCTCCCACTGTTAATGATGAGGTGGAGACTCAGCTCCTTGCAAAGATTGAGAGGGCTGCAAGGGCTGGGACAGTGATGATAATGGGAGATTTTAATTATCCAGAAACTGACTGGAGTAATGGTACTGCAGGAACAGTTAAAGGGCAAACATTTTTAAACCTACTACAGGACAATTTTATTGCACAGTTCATAGAGGCCCCAACTAGGAATGATGCTCTGCTGGACCCGGTAATCTCAAACCATGCAGAGTTTATTATGAATTTCCATATAAAAGAGCATCTGAGTAGCAGTGACCATAACATGATTTCATTTATTGTTAGCTGTAAACAGCAAGCACATAGGGGAAAAATAAAAACACTCAATTTTAAGAGAGCTAATTTTCTCTCCAATGCTCTCCAAGACTTAGACTGGAAGGGAATATTGGCATCAATGAACGCAACACAGAAATGGGAGTTCTTCAAAAAGACTATGTGAACACACTGCAAAATATATTCCCATGGTCCACAAGTTTAAAGGCTAAAATTCAAACCTATGCAGCTTACGGACAAAGTTAAAAAAGCTATAGATAAGAAAATAGCTTATATTAAATATAAGAATGAAGGAACACCATCATCGTTTAAATATTACAAAGAATATAACAGAATATGCAAAAAGGAAATAAAGGCCCCAAAAAGTGAAAATGAACCATAGATTGCAAGATAGCAGGACAACCCCCCAAAAATTCTTCAAATATATTAATAGTAAAAAGGTCAGGTCCGAGAATGTAAGCCCTTTACAAAATAATATAGAGTGGGTGACTGTGGACAAAGAAGGTAAATTTATTAAATACCTTATTCAGCTCTGTGTATATAGGGGCATGGGGAGCTCTTGTCCATAATAGGCATGGTATTGACACAGCTCCAGATGATCCACACTGGCTCACAATTGATAGGATCCAAAAATATTTAGACAGAATAAAGGTGAATAAAGAACCTGGACCGGATGGCATACACCCACGGGTGCTTAAAAAATTGAGCTCTGTCATTTCAAAGCCATTGTTTCTAATTTTTAGGGACTCTTTAATGACTGGCATAGTTTCTTTTTATGAGGAGGTGAGCAAAACCTTGAACAGAGGGGTGGCGGTGGACGTGGTATACTTGGATTTTGCTAAAGTGTTTGACACAGTTCCCCACACACGGCTAATGTGTAAGGTAAAGTCTACAGACTTGGAAAAATCCATATGTAAATGGATAGAAAACTGGCTAAAAGATCATATTCAAAGAGTAGTGGTTAATGATTCATACTTTGAATGGTCTAGGGTTATCAGTGGTGTACCCCAAGGTTCAGTGTTGGGACCCTTACCTTTTAATATATTTATAAATGATATAGGGTCCAGGATTAAAAATCCCATTTCAGTTTTTGCAGATGACATCAAGCTGTGCAGTGGAATAACGTCCTTACATGATGTCTCCAATTTACAAGCTGACCTCAATGCACTGTTTAATTGGGCAACTATGTGAACATTAAGATGGAGGACACATCTATATACAATGAACGTCATGAGGTACCAGCTAGCTCTGTCAAGAAAGCATAAGACATGCACACTCACATACAAGCTTGTTCAATGAACAAAGGGTGCACATGCAGTACCTAACTGTACCAGTTTAAATTACTCTTTTTCAGATCTGAACGTACAATTCTTGTATATACAATACTACTGTACTGAACAAGTCAATTTCTGTTAGCGCAGTATTAAACCCAAAACCAAAAATGCAATATTTTGCAGCATACTAATCTTTAGATGTGGTGGCTGCATTTGTTTTGTTTTCTTTGGCTTTCTTTTCACCTGGCAATCTGGCCAGTAACACCCCTCCTGTATTGGGATACCCTACTCTGGGTGAAGGAGCAGCAGAGACACATTTAGACATTAGCATTTTCATTCTGAGAGGGTAGGGAGTGTTAGATGCACTAGCCAATTTACCAATTTAACTGAAGTACAGCTAACATTTTATAAGCAAGTAGAGCAAACTTTTTTTTTCTTTGGAATAAAAGCTTTATATAAAAATGAACAAAAGGTGATTATTGTAAGCACCCTTTTGAGTGGTAAATGATTTGCCTCAACCCTCTAAATGCTACATCTGCAGGACAGCTTGTTATGTCAAAAATCAAAAGACCTATTGGCAGGATCAACAGATGACAATAAAGGAAAGAAAGCCTATAAAAGCAAACAAATGCAGCTACCACATCTAAGAGTTGGTAAACTGCAATATAATAGATGTTTGCTTTTTGGGTTTAATACTGCTTTAAACTTTTACCCACTTTACCGTTTTAATTTTTACCTTGTTTTCCTTATGAACTTCTGATGTATTAATGAGGGGGCGATCCTTAACAGCGGTGAGACAGTAATGACAGTTTTCAAAGTGGTGTTCTCATGTTATATCTTTAAACAACATATTCACTCAGGTAGTATGATAAATTGCACAGCAAAAACATATCCTTACCAAACCCTTCTGTTACATAATTTATCTGTGTATCTTCTGCTGCTTCCATGACCTACATATTTTTTTTCTCTCTCAAACTTAATTCCATTAAATGAATATTTCATGGCCCTACCTGGGATGGTAGCTAGACTATTTCTTCATGATGCAGAGTCTCTGTTAAAAATGTAAGTTAATTCAATGTGCCAAATGCTAAATCTTCTGGAAGACCAGTGTAAAGTGAAGGTGAGCAGATGTATGCCTCCCTACGTTTGCAGACAGCAAAATGTTATAAAAGAGTAAATGTCTAGCATATTATTAATCATTCAAGAATTGGGAACTCTGCACCCCTTCTATACCAAGCCATATTTTTATTTCATAAATTGTCAGTTCTTGCAAACTATATTTTTCTTGAGTGGCCATAAATTTTGTGACAGATAGGGATTACATTAGGTAGTTGAACTAAATATATATTTATCTTATGGGATTCTTATTAGGGCTCTTTCACACAGGAAGTGCATTTTAAAGCAGCCATTAATGTGCATTAATACACCTATGAGCATTTCGGGCACATTGCACAAGAATTCAAGTCACATCAGGAGATGTTCCTCAATGCCTTGAGATTTTTATTTATTTTGTACAAGGTGAAAATACGCTATAAACTCCACAGGGGAGTTTACGTGTTTACAGTGCATTGGTTGTGAATGGAGATGGTTGCAAAGCACCAGAGCTTGCTGAATTCTGTAGGTTGCCTACATGTGTGTTCTGTGTTAGCGGAGCTAGCTAGTCTGCCCAGGTTAGGGAATGGTTAATGCTAGCTCTGCAGTTCCCACTCTTTCTGGGCTCTGCCTTCTCCCCTACGCTGTTATAAAAAGAGGGGAGGACTCTGCTCTGAGCCGAGCCACATGGGCATAGAAGCAAGAAGTTCACAAAAGATGTAACCCTTTACAATCCACATCCTCCCAGAGGGGATTCTGTAGTCTTGGACACACTGCCAGAGATGCTGACACACAGTTCTTTGGAGGGGAACTGCTGGGACCTGCAGCCTGCCTGAAGGCACTAGCTTATTGGAGTACTGCCACACTATGAACTTCCACCACTTTATGGACTCTCCCCTGTATAAGGTATGCCTGGGCAGCCACAACTTAGAATAGTTAGTTAGGAATGGAACGTTTTTACGGTGTTTCATACCACAAGCTGTACTGCTACCAAAGACTTTCAGTAAAGTTCGTTAACGGTTATTTGAGAATGGTATGAAGTGGCTCAGAGGGGTGCATGATGGTTAATGCCAATCACAAACATTTGGGTCAATTAAAGCACATACAGGGTATGAAGCAAGTCTGTTATATGGGTTAACTCAGTATCAAAAGGGGAGGAGTACCTGAATAAGATGAGGTGTCCTCTAGTAGCGTGGAGGTCAGTGTTCTGGCTCCCTCCCCAGTGGTTGGTTTCCCATAGCAACCGAGACCAAACCTACATTACGGATACCCTGAGCCTAGCCAAATGGTACGAGAGAGAGAACAAGGAGTTAAGTGACAGCACGCATGAGGTCCACACTAGGCTTTCAACGGGACCCCATTCTGTCACTGGGAGTGAAGTGGCAGAGGTACGCTGGACAGGTGGAGTGGGCAAGGGCTCAGCAGTGTCCTGTCTAAGTGCAACAGTTACAGTAAGGTGTGTAGTGACATGGGATTCAGCACTTCACAGAGGAACTCTGTACAGTTAATTACTACACACATGCACAGCTTATCTCTAAGTCGGGGGTCCCTTTAAGGTTGATTTCACCTGAACACGGCCTCCACCCAGACCTGGGCATCGGTGAGTGTGCGCACACATGGAAAGGTAAGCCATGTGCAGGGCGAGTGACTCCGCCCACTGCCTGGCATAGCCCAAGAACCCTGTGAACCTACAGCATGGAGGAGTCAGCAAGGATACAGCTGCTCTGCCCCGCCCACATTCAGGCCATGTTGTTTTTGCCCCACTGCAATGCTGCAGGCCACCTCCATCTGCTCCCTATTTTAACAATTTTGAGTGGCATTAAGAAGCCGTTGTGAACTGGAAAAACAGGATTCAGCCTCCTACTTTCAATTGAACAAACAAAACCAGCTCTCAAATCTTCATGCAGACTAAGATAACTGAAACTGTCATTCATAGAGGTGCAGCCCTTAAAGATCGGGAAATCTTGATATTGGTGAACAAAAGCAAAACAGGGCGAGCACTCTCTTCGTGCATTAACGCAGTAAACCAAGCATTTATTATAAAGCATATAAATGCATACTCACAAACCAAAGGGGGATAAAAACAGACAAGAAGAGTCCATAACGACAGCCCAAAGTGACAACAGAACGTTAATAAGGTAAGCTAACGTGTTTCGGGAGATGAACTCCCTACATCAGAGCGCCATGTGGCTCGCTCCCAGCACAAAGATAGGTACGCAAATATGCGGCCCCATGGAAAAAAGCCCAGTTCTGTGAGGCCGCATATTTGTGTAACGTTGGCATCAAGGAGTTAAAAGTAACCTTTAACCATATCCTTATTCTCCAAATAGAATCCATTCCCCTTCGTTTCCCTTTGTTTGGAACGAAGAGTGCATATTGGCTGCGGTCATGAACACTGCTCTATGCACACTACACATCCTACAGTCCATAGTAGATAGTCCATCTTGGCAGTAATCAAGAGATGGTGGCTATGGTCCTTGATACCAGGGGACCGAGGAGAATGAACGTAGCCATCCTCTAACAGGAAGTCAGGTCACAGCAGCAAAAAAAGGAATTTGGAGGAGGCGAAGAGTAATCGAATGGACTTTTTTGTGTTAAAAATACACACTTAAATTGATTTTCTTTTTAAATTAGAGTTTTTTTTATCTTTAAGGGATGGTATTTTCTAGCTTACATGTACAAAATTCAAGTCTAGCTGCATTTTTTGTTCTGACAGTCTACAATGTACGTTATAAAAAACAAAAAAAAAACAAAACAAAAAACCACCACTACCCTACGGTGCTTTTTTTTCTTAATTTTCTTTTAAAGACTTAAGGGTCTGCTACACTGCACTGTCCTGGAGCACTGTTCTTAAAGTAGAACTGTGGCCTTGCATGAAAAAAAAATTGGGATGAGACACTTAATTGTAAGTGTATCTAAATTTATGAATCACTCTGCAAAGTCTCACAAATACTTGTTAATCCTGCCAATGGGTGACAACACTGCTATACTGATCCTATATTCAAAACAGTATTGTCACCTTTGTGCCTGTTTGCACTAAAGTGGGACAAGAAGACATAAAAGGAGATGTCTTACCAGTACCATCATTGTTGATTTACAAACCTGTAACTTGTCAATCAGCACCTAGTCACACCTACTCCTGATCACTGATTTTTAGGTTGTCAGCACTGCTTCTGCTGCTGAAATCCTCAAACTATGGGTTGCAGGAAAAGCACACAATAGAAGGACTAACCTTTATGTTATACTGTAGGTCATATAAGGCATGCTCTAACATCCAAATGATGCATCCAGAATATATTCCTGAATTAGTAGGCAACATACAGAATCCTTGTTAAATGTAACCTTCAGGACCTGGAAACTTATCTTCATGATGGGTATCTTGAAGAAAAGTTTCCACACCCACTTGTCTTTAGGTGGTCAAAATAGCTGCAATATTCAGTATCATACTACAAGCTACATGAGACTTGTTTCCAATATGACACCATGCCAAAACATTTTTCCACATGCTGAGTTACCTAAGTTGTACCAAACGTCCATTTCACCGCTGAGGGTTCTCACATCAACAATTGTCTGCCCAAGGAAATCATCTGATTCTTTCTTAAAATGTTGCTTGACTCTGGACTTTATATCATCATCTTCATCCCAAACTCTCACCTTTATTCTGTCTGTGGAGTTGTGGCATTCACTAGCAATAAAAAAAATAAAAATAAAATAAAAAACAAATAGAGTATATTGTTTGAAATGTTTTGAAACACAAAACTAGAAATGATAATCAAGATTTTATGTGAAGATCAAACAAAATAAATGTCGGACTTTACTGGTACCAGAGAACACACCACTTCTATCAATAAAATCAATGTTTTTATTCCATTACATTAAAAAAATCGAGACTAACAACAGTCATTAAACACAATCTAAGGTCAGCACTCAATTTTATTGATCATTTCTTCAGTACAAAAGACTCTTCAATTCCAGTAATCTAGAGAGGTCAACACATTTGGCATATGTGCTTCCCCAGGACCTTCAATTTGGATTTACAGGAATTATGACCTATCTATAAAAACATACATTAAGATATATCCTTAAGCATATAATTTTACCGAAAAATACTTTTGTTAGTCTGGATTTTTTTTGTAATGGAATAAAAATATTGATTTTATTGATAGAAGTGGTGTGTTCTTTGATCTCTAAAACAATATTTTATTATAGACAAAATTTTATTTGGTTTTTATAAACATTCTATTCATATTTGATATGTTAGTTAAGAACCAGATCTGGTGTATTTTTTCTTCAGTACTCTACAGTATATTCAGAAACTATTTGAGATATGTTTGGATAAAATACATTATATTCTTTATCTTTTCAATGCTGGTGCAACATTAGCTGCTTTCACTGTATAGCACCGTGTGTTATACGGCATGATTGAGAAAATTCAGATGAGTTTGAGCAGTATCACATTCATATGTGATTCAATCTCTTAGATTGTAAGCTCTAACAAGCAGGGTCCTCAGATTGCTGCTGTATTAAATTGTATTGTAACTGTACTATCTGCCTTCATGTTGTAAAGTGGTGCACAAACTGTTGGCGCTATATAAATCCTGTACAATAATAATATAATAATATGTGCTCATATCCAGGTAGTCTTCATCTGAATCACCCCTGGGTCCCTTGATATTAGGAATTCTGATGTGGACTCTCTCACCAGAGTCTCTGTCTCCACACACCAGCCATGAACATTATAGAGGTCTCACTTTACCATTATATTCTCCACATATCTACATATTCTAGAGATTCTGGCAGAAGGAGTGAGTCTCTTCAGCTTTTATGCAAATTGTGATACTCTAGCTTGAATTCAAATGGCAGCAGCAAAGCTGAGACCTTTGCCACTGAGAGCTCACTGGTGTCAAAAGACATAAAAATCAATGGATGATTTAACAAACTGTTGTCTGTGCCTTATTGATGTAATATCCATTAAAGAAAGGGTTAAATTGGTGAAGAGAAGATGGAGAAAAACACTGGAAATTATAGCTTTTGCCCCTTCAAACTAATTTAGTTTGCGTTTGTAACATGTACTAAAATCGCTAAAGTCAATGACAAGGGAATGATCCTGTCACCTACTTAGCCATGAAGATGTTTACCTGTATAGATGGTGTTTTAGACTGGTATCTCCTAGGAAGAGGAGGGGGAAGCAGTTTGCTTGGTTTTAGTGTAATAGCAGAAAAAAAGAAAATTAATAGCACGTGTGCTGAAAAATGGTAGGAGCAGTGCTGAACACTTCAGGACCATGGACACCGCTTAGCTAAGACATCAGGAAGGGGGGGGGGGGGGAAATTTGCTAAAGCTAAATAAACTTTTTCTTTGCAAACTGAATTTTCACAGGGCTTATTGGATGAGGTGAAGCTCTGCCGACTTCCATATTATCCAGTCATGTGCGTGCAAACATGCATTTTTAAAAAACATTTTTCTTGCATGTTAATGGGTATTTGTTGTAAAGTAGAACACCACCACATTCACTAAGCTCTCAGGCAAATTCTCTTACAAAGTGTAACACAAAAATATAAATACAACAAACATATACTCAATATGCACTTTATACAGAGTGTAAGTGAGCATGTGTGCTACATTGAAGGACATATTTAATATAAATTGACATACTGAACATGTACAGGAGAAATATAGTTTGCAACTGTAACTGGTTTCAGAAGTAGTTCCGGAGGTGGGTGGAAAGAAAGGGTTAGGGTGTCAAATCAGTGAGCAGGCAACCTATGGCACCAGTTGGAAATAACTGTTGAAAGTGGAAGGTGGTATTGTCTATTATGGTGATGATCCACGTACAGGAGAAAAATAGTTTGCAGCTGTAACTGGTTTCAGGAGAGGTGGTTCTGGTGGTGGGATGGAAGAAAAGGTTAAGAAGAGAAACACTCAAGAGTCTTTGCTTCACTCTACCACAGCTCGCCGGGTGTCTCATGCCGGTTATTCCTTCGCCAACTTCTGATCCCACATCCAGCCTAGAGACTATGTGGACTGCTTATTCCATGCGCCTATCTCCCCCCCCCTTTTTTCATAGAAGAAAAAGGTTAGGGTGTCAGATCAGAAAAAAGGTAAGCTGCTGTGAGAAGGCTACCTATGGCACCAGTTTTAAATAAGGTGAAAGGAGGAGATAATCCGAGTAGTATTGTAAGGAGAGGAGGGAGTGGTGAGGGAGAAGGAACCATGAGAAATGAGGAAGCAGAGAAGAAATATGCTGGTTTAGGTCGAGTGAAGCTAAGAGTCAGTAAAAGGGATGGGGAGGATAAGGAAAAAGAGGACTAGAAGGAAATAAGTTGAAAAGAAAAGGTGAGAGGGAAGTAGTGTGAGGAGGAGGAGAGTGTAGGGATACTTGGTCTGGTACGTCTATATCACAGGTTATCTTACGCATTAAAAGGAGAGTAGAGATCTGTCAAGTTTGAGATCGGGATTATACTCCAAGCAAGGAGACCGTGTTTTAAAAAAATTGAGTGAATATAGTTTAATATGGATGTGAGTTTTCCATGAACCATGGTGAACAGACTATTTTTCTTTTGTAAATCAACCCATTACCATTTAACTGTACAGCATAATACATGATAACCCAGCACACTGTAGTAAAATTGCTTCTTCAAAAACCATCAAATGATGCAACTGATTGCAAAGTTTAGTAAATAGGGAGCCAAGTCAGAGTGCAATGTACTGCAGCATTTGGTAATGTGCAACGGAGGTATTTATTAACCTTTAGTAAGAGAACACCTACTGTATATTCTTTCTGTCCAGCTTCACTCTTATTCTTCCAAAGCAACATTGTATATAATAAGAGGTAGAGCCTTTTAGAGAGAATTATGGATCACACAAAGAGTGTCCAGAATTCAACTATCTCCCAGCCACTGCTTTTAATTTTTCAAGCTTCATTCATATCAGTAAGAAACACCTTGTAGTCTTTCAGATCTATGCATACACACAGGTATTCACATGGTTCCGATAATACTTAACATTTTATAAATAAAGTGCCCTAAGTTAACTTTGAGTTGTCTTTTCTAGTACTGCCTTATGACCTTTTATTGTAATACGTTTATTGAACAGTAAAATGTGACAAAGAAAAAGTAAATCAAACTGTATCCATTAAATGCACAATACAGATTACAAGGACACTGTGCCACTTCAACATAAATCTAGCTGCATTTGCATTTAATAATATATATCGTAATACATTGAAATGGTGTGTTCAGAGCTGACAGGAATACAAGACAGCAGATGGATAGCTTAAACCAAAGCTGATTTATAAGCTCCTGAGATGCATCTGAAAGCTTTTTTACCCATTCACTGCTGATGTAGCCTGCAAAGTAGCATAGAATACACAAGCTTTTACTGCGCTGGGGAATTTATTTGTTCTGTTGATTTCTGTGCGCGCTATAGAGACATGAAACATCCGCGCTGCTCGATCAGTTTGTGCCTTATATTTTTCAGACTTGTTTAATAAGGCAGTACAAAGCAGGCTGACTTTACGCAAAGGCCATGTTTCCATTTACCGTAAAATGATCAGTAATAGGTTCACTCTGATTGGCTTTTATTGTTTACTGCATTTGAATTAATGATATTAAATATGCAATACAAAACATCCCTATTTATGTGTCAAGCCGTTGAAAAGATTTCTGCAGACTTTGTTATTTAAACTGTTGAAAATGGAACCTATATTTTCTGAACCTCGGTTCACTTCATCAGTCTCCTCACACATCACTAGTTTACTAGCAGACATATCAATATGGATGTCACAACACTTCCTCAAACTATCTAAAACCAAGCTCATAATATTTCCTCCCCCATGTGCTCCTTACTCTGACTTTTCTGTTGAAATTGATGGCACAACCATCAATCAACCCCCACATGCCAGGGAGATAGGTATACAGTGGGGCAAAAAAGTATTTAGTCAGCCACCAATTGTGCAAGTTCTCCCACTTAAAAAGATGAGAGAGGCCTGTAATTGGCATCATAGGTAGACCTCAACTATGAGAGACAAAATGAGAAAAAAAATCCAGACAATCACATTTTGTCTCTCATAGTTGAGGTCTACCTATGATGCCAATTACAGGCCTCTCTCATCTTTTTAAGTGGGAGAACTTGCACAATTGGTGGCTGACTAAATATTTTTTTGCCCCACTGTAACCCTGGACTGTGAACTCTCCTTTCGGTCTAACATCCAATCACTGTCTAAATCTTGCTGCCTCAACCTCTGCAACATCTCCATAATACTCCCCTTCCTAACCAACACCACAAAGCTTACAAATCACTTCCTGGTTATCTCTCGACTACTACAACTCCAACTTCATCAGTTTACCTTTACATAGACCAGGGGTCCTCAACTAGGGTTCCTCCAGAGGTTGTCAGGGGTTCCTTGCGCAATGAGCAATTTTTGCCTCTCAGGTAAGTTCCCACTGACACCATTGATCTTTTTAACAATCTGTAAGGGGGTAATTCTTCCCAATGACCACAAATGTAAGGAGCATTCTTATCTCTGACTATCACACTAATGCATCATGAATTGTAAAGTAGTTTTTTGCAGGGGTTCCCTGAGACCGGAAAGTTATGTCAAGGGTTCTCCTCTGAGTTGAAAGGGTTGAGAAAGGCTGACAGACTATCCCCATTCAGTCCACCATGCTTCTGCCAAACTCATCCACCTTTTCTAACCATTCGGTGTCTGCTACCCCTCTTTGCTGATCCCTTCATTGGCTTCTCCTCACGCAAAAAAAAAAAAATCAATACACTAACAACTTGCAAACCCATCCAAAACTCTGTGCCCAGCTACATCATTGATCCTGTTCAAAATACCAACCAAACTGTTCTTTTTGGTCCTTCAAAGACCTCAAGCTCTCTAGCTCCCTTGTCACCTTCTCCCATGCTCACCTCAAGGACTTCCCCATCACCTCTCCATTTCCCTGGAACTCCCTACCCCAATCTGTCCGACTATATCCTACTCTGTCCACCTTTAGACAATCCCTGAAAACCCATCTCTTTAGAAAAACGTATCTTGGTTCTAACTAATGAACTGAACTATTTATTTCAACTTATCCCCCAGAGTTGTTACCTTTTGTATAACTTCACCCTCCCTCTTAGTTTAAAAGCTTTAACAAGCAGGTACTGTATTGAACTGTATTGTAACTGTACTATATTCAAATAAAGTGCGCTCAAATATATCAAAGGTAATTAATCATGGTAATGATATTGTGTGAAAATTTATAAAACTTAATCACAAAGTGTCCATAGATAATATATTCATATGGTAGAATCAGAATAGAACAGTCCCAATAAATATTGTATATGAGGTGTCTTGTATCAGGGTAATGTGTTCAGCTGCTATATTTGTTTGTTTGTTTTTCTAAGCGCAGATGTTGGTTATATTTAGCTTTCTATTGTAACTGTACTGTCTACCTTCATTTTGCAAAGCGCTGCACAAACTGTTGGTGCCATATCCACTTGCAGACCCACTAACATACATGTATGTTGTGGGTTTGAAGTGGTTTACTGGGAATATGGCTGCATCTGTCAGCCATAACCCTGGTATTAAAAATTAGCCACTGGATCGCTTTTAGAAGCAATGGAAGGAGTCACCCCCCTTCCCTCCCGCCACTTGCCAATGTTTCTCGGGCTTACACGGCTCACTGGGAAGCCTGGGATCTGATCTGTTAGCTGGCCATAGAGGTGAAGAGAGACCAGATTGTCTGTGGTTACATCCATGATCTAGGAGGCCAAAAGCAACGTCATAATGGGGAAGGGGGGGGGGCTGGGGGAGCATCAGATCAAAGTTTTTTTTTTATGCTTTCAAGGGTAGAGGAGAGATCTTATAGACCCCAGATTTCTCCATAAGTATGGACCTGTCACACTTTATTGTTGTCACAAGGATGTTTAATGATCACAAAAAAAAAAAAAGAAGAAGATTAAAGGGACAGTCTGAAGAAAAAAAAAAAAAAAATGTTAAGTGCCCTCATCCCCTTATGCTCCCATACAGTGGCAAAAGCATATACAGGTTGCGCCTGCATATGTAAACTTTGTTCACTCCAGACAATGTGAGGTATTGCCTTGAAAGTTCTAGAGAACGCAATAATTCTAGCGCTAGACCTCCTCTGTAACTCTAAGCTGGTAACCTGCAAACATTTTTAAAGCATAGATTTGGCACTGTTCCACAGGCATGCACAATTTTAAATCATGACATGTTAGATATCTATTTAATTGGCATATCATCTTTTACATTTTATCAAAAAAAATGGGTTATATATTGTATTCTCTTGCATTAAAATTTATTGAAGTGCATTTAAAAAAAAAATGGCTTTTAAAAAAATGTGGCGCAAATACCATGTGACAAAGGATTGCAATGACCACCATTTTATTCTCCAGGGCCTCTGCTAACAACATATATAATGTTTGGGGGTTCTAAATAATTTTATAGCACAAAAATGCAGATTTGTACCTGTAAACAAAGAGTGTCAGGCTAGGCCGGGTCTTTAAGTAGATATAAAACCTGCACAATAATCATAATATTTTAATGGCAATGCTTTGTTGAGAATATTTTTGTTATTTAGCCATTGAAATTGAATAGTGTGGTGGTGGATAGGTTACATAAACCACATAAAAACCACCATGCAGAATTCATATTCTATTACCTGAAACTTCTTGTATTTCACCTAGTCTAACTAGTGTAAAGCCCCTGGGGTCTAGCACAAAATTTGATCAGATGTAAGCACAAGGCTAAACATAGTAGATAGACAATGCTTTCTGATACAGAATAATCACAGGAGAACAGAACAGTGATGTAACCTCACAAAGCTCCTAGATTAGAAAGGAACTGTGGCATTCAGGTCATGTTGGTGTGATAATAATAACAAAGAAAGAGAAAGATCCGAGCTGTGCGCTAAACTGTGTAACATAACAGGATCACAGCATGCCCCTGGAGTTTCTGGGTCAGGGTGCAACTGCACTGCAATGATTTTGCAATCCAACTAATTTTTATGCAGCATTTGCCTTATGTAAATTGTTTCAAGCATTCAGAATATTGCCAGCTCTGCCATCTGAGCATCTGTCCTCAGTAAAAATCACGATTTTATTTTCTACCAAAGGCCAGTTCACACATGTGGTGCCCTCATGTTTGGATCGCTCTTCAGGGGGGCTTTTGACTACTACACTGCAATGACATTCATTTAACACAAATGTGAGGCAGTTGCGGCATGGCCCCATAGGCTTGCAAGAGTTGTGTTCAGCAGTGGTAGCACCTGTTAAATGTGACATGCTGTTGAACTGAAGCCATGATGCATAGCTATGTAGACACAGCATGTACACAACCCTGAGCAGCTGCATGTCAGTATAGAGGTGGATGGTTAGGGGGTGATAAAACTGCAGCTCAACCACCTCATTTTTCTTGTCACTCGTTTACACTTGTGGTTGAGGGGCAGCAAAACTATGCAATTGAACCACAATGTAACTGCCCCACAACCACTTCTTATCTGTAGGGGCATCAACCAGATGTTTACACAGAAATTATACCCCCTGTCATGCTCGGATCGTAACACTGGCAAGTAAAAACATGATCCATTCAAGTGAATGGGGCTGCCATGCAACAACCCAGCAACCGTGTTCAATGAATTCAGTTGAGGCACGGTAGTGCGCCATTTGTGGGGCTACAACAGGCAGTGAGAAGGCAACATATCGCCTCCTCACCACATCAAATGTCTGTGAGACATGCCTCTGAGACGCAAGTGTAAAGGAGACCAGACATTATATAACTACTAAATCTAGTAACAATCCTAGAAAATCGAAGAGATGTTTGTACAACTGAATATTAACTTTGGGCAAGTGCTTAATCACATAGTGGAAATACATAGCTGCCTGCAATTAAAATAAAGAGTCTATTCATTAAAAATGCTGTATGAATGTCACAAATTTTCGCAGTCATCATGAATGATCTCTGGTGCATTATGTCCATGAGATGGAGCTGATGATCATAGGATAAACATATTAAAGAAAAAAAATATGGGGATTATTCGTGACGATTGTGTGAATGTAGAGACTTTCCCACAGAGTACCCTGGGGGAAGGGTTATTACACATCCTTACAGAACATAAATAGAAAGCTTGCATTCTTACTCTATTTTTCTCACAAAACCAAGCCATTCCATATGGTGGCAATCTGCCATCTTGAAAGCTAGCCTCACCCTCTTCCAATCATGCTGATTTACTACTGTGGCATATCCCAATGATGAGTGGGGAAGATGAAGCAGGGTCAGAACAGAAACCATGGAAGCAGGGTATTATGGAGCAGCCAGTGTTTTGGACTTCCGGATTGATCTACACGCTGGCATGCAAGCATCTGAAGGCACCAACTAATCTAGGTAATTAAGGCTTATAACTTTTTTAACATGTTTGTTTGAGGCTTTCCACTGTTAACTTGTAACCATGCAATGGTGCAATTTCACATGAAAGGGGGCTCGTGATTGGCTGTTGTGTTGGCACCAAAATATACAAGTCCCTGCCCTGCTTCTTCTTAGATAGGACATTTAACCCCACCTGCTGTAGAGAGAACCTTCCGCTATATTGTGTCAAACTCCTGGCCTTATGCCCACTCACAACATTCCCGGCCGTAGGCCTGAATATTCAAGAATAAAGGAATATCCACACATGAATTATATTTCCCACACTACACTATAATTTTTTAAAGATGGTTATGACATCGGACATTACAAAGACACACAGGAGTAGACATCCAGTAGTTGTCATTTAGAAGCAGAGCACTAGCACATAATTTTGTAAGCAATCTTGCTCTTGAACCTTCTTTCTCCTTGGGAGCACCTCAAAGTTGGGATCATTTCCTCCATGTATACCAAGTCCATAGCATTCAGCTTCCATCACCAAGTTTAATCGAGGCGCCCTCATTAGTGTACCCATCTCTCTCAATGTCCCTTCCATAGCTCTGCCCAGCCAGGCACACTCATAACCAGCTGTACAGCTCACTTCAGAGGACTTTGACCTGGCCTGAAAGGCCTTTTGCATCTTGCTCACAGTCTGCAAAATACTGTAAAAAAGAGTCAGGGAGACTACCTGTTGAACCACCTCGCCTGGGGTTTCAGCCCTGTTATGGGCCTTCGGGCAGTAGCCCGCTATTTCTGGTTAGCTCTGGGGTGTTTGGCTCCCATGCTCCATCTCATAACGCCCTTCCCATTCTGGATTATGGGCACAAGCTTCACCCATTACATCACTAGAAGAAGATTTATAAAAAGGGACCTAACACCTAATTACCTCTTTCCTTGTACCAGACTATATTGGGAAAAAAACTAAGTGCACCTGCTAACACACACAACACATTTTAGTAAATTTAAACCATGGATATGCTGAATAGTGTATTCTGGAGAAATCCAAGAATATCCACATAAATTAGTATGGGATTAGATTTGCTGTCTATTCTTTAGAGAAACAAACTATTCAAATATAATAAAACGTTCTTTTTAATTGCAGGAAGCATAGATAGCCATGCATGACCAATTATGATGTAAAAGCAACTATGACAAGATTATCATGGTTCACTCTGTTAACACCCCTGTCAACCAGGTCTGACCACCTTTAAACATCCACTTTAAGCATGCATAATTAGTCATCTACTAGCAAACCATCAGATATTTGCTAGATTCTGATCCTTGCTGTTGGAGAAAATTGCCATACTGATAGGTTTACATAATTATTAACTACTTTTTAATCATAGACTGCTATATTTACCTTGGGGTCAATCACTATTTTTTGTTTAATATTCAGTTTTTAGAACTCTAACTTACATTGTGTTGTTCTCCAGCTTGCTTAGCTTCCAGCAAATTAACTTTCACCTTGACAGCTACTATTCAGCATATGCTTCCCAGGCATGTGTCCTTATGATGCTCACATCACAAAGCTCTATTAGTCTGACGTTACAGTATTATGTTCATCATGCATGTTTTTCTATCAGATTTTATTACAGGATATGCTACCAATTTTGTGACTTTTATATGTTTATATATAACTTTACAGTCTTGTGATTCAGGCCATGTAGTTAAATGCACTTTGTGAAATAAATTGTATTCTATAGACCAAATAAAAAGATCACTTTGTTAATAGGTTTTTTTTATCGCAAAAGCTAGTATGATTTATAACATATTACAGTATTATGTAAGCCATCAACAAAGTGCCAAACATGAACTTAATGGATACCTTTTATTGTCTTCAATCTTTAGGTATGGTGTAGTCACAAAGTCCTGAAAGCTTTATTTTAATTTACGGAATTAACTGCTAGAGGATATTACTTAAATATAGACGTATGAGGCATTTTACAAACTGTACACTTTAACTACCAAAAGCAGAACACCATATAGTGTAATAGTGGTACTTTACTGCACTGAAAGGTTACCTATGACCTAATATCTGCTTCTTCAACATTGAGCTAATAATCCTGAAGTTATAGCTAGCAAAAAAGGCCAGGCTATCAAATTGGCAGTAAAGAATAAAGTGCATACTCCTGTTAATTCCTTACCCCACAACAAAATGAGCAAAAACCTTTCCTATGTTTTCATTTTTTGTGCTGACTATAGTTGAGCTTTGATACTCACCTCTCCTGTTGCCTGTGTCTCGAATGTTTGCTATATTGTACGCAAAATGTCCCTTGGAGAATCTGCCAAATCCAACATGTGTGATTCCAGACAGGCCTGGATCTAGGGGGGAGCTGGGTTGGGACAGATTTTAGTTGTTCCCACCCAGATCTCTAAGAGCATCCAACTGATCCATGATAGTTGATGCCAGATGGTGTGCCCCCAGGAAGGTGCAGGAAGATGGTGCATGAGAGGTGACTCAACAAGTGGAGGTCCCCTGGGACTTGCACACATCAGTTACAGGCACTTGAAAGCCTTAGCGCTCTTCTTGAAGGTGCACACACTAAGAATGCAGTCCTAGAAGCCTTTGTCTGAGGAAGTCTAGCCTGTTTGCTCTTCCATTTTGTTTGGCACTGCTCAGCTGATATTGATTTTGGGAGAAGCCCTTCTTCCTTCTCCTCCTCCTCTTGGCCTTCCTGGCCCTGTGACTCTATACCCCTGTATGTGCTCCATATAGTCAATCAGGTACTTCATGACAGCTGTGTTGCTGGGAGATCAGCATGTATAAAGTTGAATTCCAATGCATAAGGTTATCACAAATGAGGCGTTTTGGAGGTAGGTTTCATTGGCGCTGCACCTCTGGCAAATGAGCTGTGACTGAATAAGTCTATTACAAATGAGCAAACCATTTCCTGACCTTATCCAGCAACCCATCTGGGTAGTTGCCTAGGAAATATTGAGATAAGTTCATCAAGGGGCCCAGGCAAGGTATATGTGTGAGCTTTCCCAGATGAAGGGCTACTAAGGAGTTTGATCCACTGTTACACATCAACTTGCCTGTCTTGAGCTTGTGCAGGTTTATCCATGTGTCAGCCTTGGCCTGCAGAGCTGCCAGCAGCTCTGTGCTTCTGTGGCAGAGGTCTCTCAGGCAAACAAGTTTAACACCACTTAGCTTGTGCTACTGCTTTATACTCTATGGTGCTTGTGAGGGCCAAATAATGGTGCTGATAATATAAAGGATGTGTCCTTGGAAAAAGGATTAAAAAAGGAGGAGGAGGAGGCAGGGCTGGAATAAGAGGAGGGGTACCGATGGCAAAGGTGGCCGAATCTCCCCCAACTCTTGTTGGTACCACAAATTCAGTAGGCTTACCCCTCACAACTTGCTGCCTATCCACCACTAGATTTACCCACTTTGTGGTAAAAGCTTTGCACCACCTCTGCCCATGCCTACTGGCCCACATATTTGAAGGTGCTCCCCGCTGTTGACAGTTTGCTGCAATGACAGCGTCTATATTCTGGGTCATGTAGGGCACAGTAAAATTTGGGGGGAAAAATAGTGGTGGCAGGGAATGGAGTACTCGGAAGACAGTAAAGGCCATATGGTGATGGAAGCAGGCTGTGTCCAATAATTTTTAGTTCAACAGTTGCAGCAGTTGGAGTGGCTAGGGTTAAGCTTCTTTGACTCCAAAACCTGCAAGATGAAAGGTTGGCAGGGAACATCAATCCATTTTGGAGTGTAATGAGGTGATGTGGAGGGAGATGGCTCCATTTCCAGTCTTTGCTTCCCACTCCTGGCTCTGCCACTGCCATTTACTACTGCTGGAGGTAGAGAAGGCTATGATCCTACTAAGCTTTTTCTCCCCCCTAGGATTCCATGTTCTTGCTCGTTTCCAGCCAGCCTGGCCCTGGCAGTACACCGCCACCACTCACCTGCTACTAGGGTTCTTTTTATCTCCCATGCTGAGTGTGACGGATGAGGAGGAGATCCGGAAGCCCAGCGGTGAGGCCAGTGAGGAGCAATCAGCTGCGTGAACCCGATCACCCACAGTCAGCTCTGTACGCCGCCGCACTCACATGTGACCGAGTTTGGACAATCACAGGGTGCCTATCGCTGAGACTGGACAGCTGGAGGTTGCTAGTGGATGGAGAGTGTCGGTCGGACTCAAAGGTGGAGTGCAGTCAGTGCAACTTGCAAGGAGTTATAAACAAGTTATAGACAAGCGAAGGCTCAGAGTGAGCGCACAGTGGCAGCACACTCGGGAGTCGAGACGGCGGGTGCAGCGGATGTTGGGACTTTTATGCTCCCTTCTAGATGTTGCCCCTGGATACCCCCTTCCCACGCTATGCCACTGTGCAGGGGTACATTTTTCAGACTTTCTAGTCACTTTAGGTAAAAATGCATATTGCATGTCAGGGTCTTCTTTTTACAGAACTGCTGCTCAAAGGCCACAATCCTCTTGTCTCTGTGGCCTCCAGTGACAACACATGGGCTTCATTAATGCTTGGAATCCCACATGGAATGAGCAAACAATTTCACCACACTCCAATAAAATCAGCCTTTACAAAGCTTTATTATTCCAGGACTGGATCACAAATCTCTACGATTAAAGTGGAACTTTACCTTACAACAAGAAACATACAATCCACATTAATAACTATGCTACCAAAATTAGTGTGTGCTGTAAATCGCCTCCAGCATTGCTCCTTTTTCTTCTTGCCAAAGGCTTCCACTTTACTGAAGCCCATTTTGCTGAGTCCTGAGAAACATTTAATCTTTAGGCTGCCAAAAGATAATCATCAGTCTCTAAAAATAGGGAGCAACATAGCATGTGCAGAGCAGGATGAGACAGTGTATTACTGGGTTTTAACTAGTATACACACTTATTTTTAATGTTTTACATTGCAAAATGTGCCAGTCTGAAGTGATCTAGCAGGACTTAATTTTCTGACTAAAGTTCCACTTTAAGCTCTTTTTAGGTGAAGCATGTTAAAGTGAGGCTTGGTCTGGCTGGACTCTTCTGGTATCTAGTCCTGGAATAATAAAGCTTAGTTGTAGATGATGTCATTGGAGTCAAGTGTCTTCTCTGTATTCAGATTTGCAAATGACCATGCATTCTAGCGGCTAAGCTGAGCCTTTGACTCGTCTACAGTTTTATCATATTGCAAATGATCAGAAAGTATCAGCATTGCTGCTAAATAATAAAATATGATGCCAGAATTTGAGTGAATGCTGCAAGTATTTTGGATAATGCATAGGAGCTGTGGAGTCCTGTATTCGAACAAAGGGTAAGCCTACGTGACTTACACCTAATTAACTATCTACTGCTCTATATTTATCAATCTATAATGAAACATGTACCCTTTTCTTGGTTAATGCAACCTTCCTGCATAAGAAAAGATACATGTAACCTTTCATCTACTAAATCAGTGCACAGGACAGGCATTTCTCTATCAGCTATTCACCACTGCTGTTGTACAGTAAAAACAGCATTGATTAACTCAAAGATATACAACACTAATAAATTGCCATTCAATATAATTTACTACCCAATGACACTGTATTGGATTAACAGTGTAATTGATTCTTAAAGCCTGTCATGCTCTCTTATTAGTAAGTAGATAGAGAACATGTAAGCAGTGCCTTCATTATGAGCTTAGATACTTACAAATGAAAGATTTCATTCCACACTGGGTTTAGGTTTCCAAATATGGTTTTTGTTCTTCTCTTGGTTTTCCCAATTTGGACAGTCACGTAAGGGTCGCTCGAGCCTGTTTTGTCTTTTGCTTGTAACCCCTGAGCACAAACCACTGCAAAATTAATCAAATTATTAAAATGTTAATATGTAAAATGTGTCCCATGTAATCATATCTAAACATGGGAATATATTAAAGATAAGAAAGCATGAATGAGAAAAATGTGCAACATCATCTCTGAAGGGGATCCCAAAATCATTTAACAGACACACCTGCTATGAGCGGGTATATTTTATAAGTGCTGACTAACAGGTTATAATGAATGTGACCTCCCCTTAAAATGTTTATAAGGTAACAATACTGAAGTTCAATCAACTTGGGGTGCCTGCAAGTAGCCATATTAGTCTGTAATTGGCATGTGTTTACGGAGACCTTCGACCAGGTTGTACTTCAGCCTCAGCTACTACCCAAGTTGACATTACATTGTAAACCCTACCAACTCTTGGCAGCACCCTCTCTCTTTCAACTATTAAATGTTTAAGCCTTAAGGGCTCCTTCACACCAGGGTGGAGAGACGTCAGATTTTCTGCACGTGTTCTGCAAGGGTACAACAAAGTGAATTGTTCTGTATGTGCCCTATTCACACCACACCACCAGTATCACGTGCAGATTTTTTCCGGGTGGGATCTGCTAGGTATACAAAACTCATTGCAGCACGCATGAAAACTGATGTAAACTGATATCTATGCAAGTGAAATCTGTGCATCAGTTTCCATCAGTTTTCATGCGCATATGGTGTTAACAAGCCTGTGATGTCCACTGCACTTGACAGTTGAAAGGAGGAATGAAAGGAGGTGACACTAATACAGGGAGGGAGTATTACTTGTTCTAAGCTCCACTTCCTCCTCTGATCAGCTGTTTACGGTTAGTTTTCTGAGTTAAAGCAGAACTAAACCCTTCTCTCCTTTACAGCCAAGGAAGTGGTTATCTTAGCCTCTGTTTGTTCTGCAGTTGCCTTGGTGTTGTAGTTATGACACCAGCCATTTCATTGGCTTGACAGTTCAGTTAAGAGAACAAACTGTGACATTAATCTTTCACAGCATGCTCTGAATACAGTAAATCTGTTTTTGGCAACTGTTAAATTGATAGGTCTAGTCCCACTTTAAGAGTTTCAGCAGCTTTTTTTTGTGCCATCATCCACTCCTCCCCTGCTGAAGTGAACTGGTTGGCACAGCAGGATGGGGTTGAAAAGTTTGTAATTTGCTTTATTCAGAGTCTGTGTGCCACAAAACATCCTGTATGTCCAACTTCTCTTAAATGTCTGTGACAAGCTGAGTGTCTGTGACCAGATTTAGCAGTTGAAAAAGGCAACTAATCAATTTCTAACTTTAAATTTCTCCTGTATTTACAATACCTCCATGTTATAAAGGAATTATCAGAAATAAAAGCACACAACTGGCTCAGACTACCATTTTATTACTTCTCAATAAGCTGTATGTTTATTTTTGGTAATGGCTTTCTTCAGGTCTGTGTGGACCTACCCTGACTAAAAATACAACATGTTTCTAGACATCCAAGACATTTTTAAATGAGTTTTCCAAAAATGATTGCATGTTAAGGCAAGCACTCCTCATCCCAATGATACAACTATTGTATATAAACGGTTGATGTTAGGATACCTTTATTAGTTTGAATGCTGTCTGAAAGCTGTTGAAATGCTACAAAATGGCCAGCATTAGTCTAATGTTTAAGTATTTTATAAAATGCTTACTTTAAAAAGCAATAATTTTAAAATGTTGGTTATGAATACTGGTGGATATTTGACCATCTGATCTAAATGCTGACTCTTCATATAATTTTTTTTTTATTTAACAAAAATGTTCACTTAAAAAGAAGGATTACTGTCTGACCTGTGATGTTGATCTTTGCTGACCACTTGGACGTTCCATCCAAAACACTTTGCTTGGCTGACTTGGTATGAGGCACAAAGTCTTCTTTGGATATTTGGAAAAGCTCTCGAATGACCTCAAAAACTTCTGGATGGTTTCTTTCTCGGATTTTCATTCTTTCTTTCATTGCCATAATTATATGTTGTGTTTTGTCCTCAGCTCCATGTTTGGAACTTTTTTCTGCAGCTCCTTAAAAGAAAAACATTAATTTATTTTAAAATTTTTAATAATTATAAATAAACAGAATCTAAGTCTGATGTGTTTACAAACACTATTTGTCATTTTTTTTAATCCTAAATTCATATAATAGTCAAAATGATGTTGAGGAATAGCTAACCACTATCACATACTACCATATTAGAAGCTGTCATTTGTTTCATTTAATTGAAACCTCACACAATTCAGATATTTAATTGTCACCAGTGGTTCTGTTTATTTATTCTCAGTTCCACACAATTTCTAACACAACTATAAACCAAACAATAGTGTTAAAGCCCAACTCCAGCCCAATAACTCTTATTTTGCATTGGGTACTTTAGGGAACTTCTGTCAGGTTTTTATTGTGGTATGTGAGGAGATATCCTCTCTTCTCTTGTCAGGAGAAATAGTAGACATAGGCATAAACGAAAGAATTTTAGTAGCATGCAGAAGGCTTACAAACTTTGTTTTTATTGTTAGGTGTACCTTCCAATCCTGATGACATTTCTTAACCGGGTGTAACAAGGCCCGGAAGTGAGGGAAAATCCCCCCAATGGGGTCACAAACAGAGATAAAATCCTAACAGAACATTGTATCCACACTGTTAAAAACTGATTATATTTGGAGTTAGGCCATAGTCTCACCTAGTTTATTGTCCGTAATGTAAAATATTACTACAATATACATATAGGATTTTGATGAAGATTGCTTTGAAATTCAAGATCAAAGCCAACTCAAACTGTACAAGTGCTAACTGGTGGAAAAAGTCTTTGTATTAACTTGACTTTAATATACAGCTAAAATGCATGGGGAAAACATGTTTTCATATCTTCCTAAAGAGCATAGGTATAAAACTTTGCTAACTAGAGTAGCCTTTCCTCAGTGGTGCCACAAAATGGATTTTAGGTTGGAGGAAGGCAAGACCACATCTTTATTGTAGTTAGGCAATAGTAAAGAACTTTGTCAGTCATATGGAAACTGTGAGCACCCATACAATGATCACTAGCCTGAATACGTATCATGAATTCCAGATACATATTCCACTATATCAGTAACCTGTAAAAATAACCAACAATACAAGTGCAGGCAAGAGAATAACTATAATGTAGCAAAAAAAAAAAAAAAAAAAAAGACTCTGAAGGTAGGTAATGCAAGGAATTTGTATGCTCTCTGTAAACTTCAGGTCATTGCATGTACCCAAACACTTACCTAAGTAGTCTTACAGGCCCACTCCCATCACACAGTTCTAATCAGTCCAGTATTAATTATAAAAAAAATGTAAATATGTATAAACATGTACATCCCTCAAACATATTATACATCTAGCAGCCAATACTTTATTTTCACTAGGGCTCCAGGAGCCATTATTCTGTCTGTGCCTCCATGGTCCTCATGACAAGGTGGTAAGCCCTAATAAGGGAAGTATAAGACTAGAGATGTTGCTTGGACAAAACGTTTTAAGAGCATGCTTAGAGAAATTAGTACCCTGGAAGTGTGAAGCATATACATATTAAAAGTTTGTTATTTCCTTCTCACCAACTATAAGTCACAAAAAGTTAACTTTTACAAACACCCTCCCAAAGTTTTGACAATGAGCAAGAACTGAACCATTTTCTCTTTATTAAAATGAAAAAAAAAACATTTTTATTGCATATGTTAACACCCATTGTAATCGAGCCATAAAAACTGAGACCTGCTGAATCATCCATACTAATTTGGAAATATTTGCTGCTGAAAACTAGGCATCTTCACACGCTTGGCCAGTTTCTTAATGCTCCATATGAAGCTGCATCTAAAACATGACACTGAACATTCAGGGTGAGAACCATTAAATACTCTCGCCTGTTAAACAGCCGTCCTTCAGAATTAATCCTATATCCACAGTTATCAATATGTGTCAGAAGGCTGTTGGCGTGGATTGATTATACTTTCTATGCATCAGTATACAGCTGAAACCTCTACATACAACAGAAACATAGGATTATCAGCAACCTTCTCACAATAACAGAATTTTGAGCTGAAATTGATTTCTTACTACATTTTTGTCTACTGGGATCATATGTGCTGTTATCTTTTTATTTGTTAAGCTTCTTTTACATATAAATGTAGCCAAGAAAAAAAAAATCCCCAGCAAACTTATTAGAGAGCATGTGTTATGTTTTAATATGAACACTGTATGTACTTGTACTGATATTTTAAAAACTTCAGTAGGTGGTCAGATATTTCATAAGCGGGATATGGGAGTTTGGCAGGGTCCTCTGTTGAAATGAAGTACAGTGTGTGAAATGACTTGTGGCAACCAAAATCTACATTAAATTTACTGTCATTATGAGGTTTTGGTAAGTGGAATGGAACTATAATTTAAATATCAAACAATGTATTCTCACCTATTGGGTACCGGACAGATCAAAAAGATTCTCACATAATAGCTATTCTTGCTTTGAATTTTATTGCAGATTGATAGCAAAGTTAAACTCCAAAACACATCAGCTTCAGAGGAAGTTAGCCATGTTGGCACAAGGAAGTACCCATGTATTATCTGCAGTGCTCTAGCTTGTGTTTTCTGCTTCTTATATATATATATATATATATATATATATATATATATATATACACACACAGTATATAAATTGCATTTTTCTGTGTGCTTTACCGCTTATGCTTCCTACAAACAGATGATAGCACTACTGTAAGGTTGACTAGTTCACATCCTGTTCTGCAAAAATAGCAAGCCTATTGCACAGTTTCACCTATAGCAGTTGCCTTTCCTTTAAGGCTAGTATGCCTATTGGTACATCGATGCCTCCAGGACGTAAGGTGCAATACTAGATTTACTGAACTGGGATGCTTTCCAGCAACCCCAGGGAAAAATGTTTATGTACCAGATCAGATGGCCTCAAGATAGTGAAAAGGATCAAGGAAAATACAACAAGGATTAGTTTCTGACTGGACCCCAAGCAGAGCCGGCTAGCCACAGTCCATTAACCAAGCAAGGGTCAGGGCAGACAGCAATCTGTGGAATAAACACCGCCCAGGCAAGGGTCAGATAAAGGGTCAAGAAACAGCAGCAATACAAGACAAAGCAAGGAACAGATACATAGTCAGGAAGCTGAATAGTATTACAAGCCCACAGCCTGGGGCTTGTGATAATTAAAGTATCACAGTGCCACTAGCCAATCAGAGGAGAAGAGGCTAGACAAACTGAACCCACCCACTGTCTAAAAATGAGGATGCCACCAAGTGACTCCCCTCCAGCCACTGGAAGTGCAGTAGGCATTACCCAACAACTGACATTTAAGGAGAGAGACAAAAGAGCAGCTGTGGGAACAGGAGTGGGTTCAGTGTTCATCCTTGTGGCTGGTAATTTACCAATGCACATTGTTTTGTAGAACAGATCTTGTTGATAGAACATGGCTATTGCAACTCTACTAATTTGTAGCAACCCTTTACAAACTCTTTTTAGTACAGTTAGACCGGAACAAGATGGGCTCATATTGGATGCTAAGAGTAATGCACTTTACACTGTTTAATTGAATAAGACTGCAGTTTTTGCCACTACAGATGCTCCACTCAGTAACTTACAGTCATTTCTACTGTGGTTTCTACTGTTTAGTTATTTAAAATGATTAATATTTGATAACAAAGAATTGAAGAGGAAAAAAATAAAATGGCAACTAAAATTATCTCTGTGAGGTTAATTTTAATTCACCAGCTTGGATATTATTGTTTATCAGAGTTTGCGTTCAAAACTGCAAATAAAGCTGAATTCCAGAAAGTCAGTAATTTTCTAAAATGTGCTGGCTTACTATAGGTTAAGTCCAATAAGGTACAGTATATGCCACCTCATGGGCTTTTCTCTAACAGTTTTCCTTAGCACCAGTAGTACAGGTGTTTTCTCACAAAGCAGTTGCTCTGCCTACCTCTTCCCTCTGCTATCCATTCACAGAAAGCTTTGTGTTTTGTGAATGGGTTCATATAATACAAAGCTCTCCATGTTTGGACACGAGAAGGGGAGGGGCAGGGAGTGCAGCTGCACATGACTTTGTAGCTGCAGAAGCTAAGACCGTAATGCACTCAGTAAACTGTCAATTGTAAATTAAAGAGATAAATCCAGAAGGTGGCATGCACCTTTACAGGTTTGCATGAATACATTCCAGATATGTCACAATACACAGCAATAGTATGTTCTGTCAAAAAAACTATAATTTCTCCAGAGCAGTGACCTAGACTGAAAGGTGAAATGAGGGAAAGGCCCACTGCTGTTCCTCAGTCAGTAATGCGCGAAGTCACAAGATGCAATGTAAGATCACGGAGTAAAAGTGAATGTGTGTGTGTATATACACAGCCAGGAACACTACAGACACTGAAATACATATGAATATCACTCCTGAGCTGGCATTTCACTCCAGAAAGTAGATGCTGACCCCATATGATGTCTGAACAAAGATCTGGAAAGAAAACCAGTTTGATAGGGGCAAGCTATGATCTCTACAAGAGGTAACCAATGCCTATGTTACATCTAAAACATTGCTCAGCATGAATTTTACATTAAAGAAAAAAAAAATTATATATATATATATTGTATACTGTATATACAGTACTGTGAAAAAGTTAAAGGTATGTGTGCAGAAGTGCTGTAAAGTATAAAATATATAGTTTAATCATTTATTTTTAGCAATTTACAAAATGCAAAGTGATCAGATTTAAAATCTACATTAAATCAATATTTGGTGTAGATACCCTTTGGCTTCAAACCAGCATAGATTCTGAACACTTTGTAAACTTACCCAAAGTCAGGGGTTTTGAAGGACTAGAGTCAGGTGTATGATTAACTAAATATACCAAGAATGCGCTAATGATAATTAATTTCATTTGTTGGTTTAAAAGAAAGGTATGGGGATAGTTTTTTTAAAATCATACTAACCTAGGTGGATGCATCAGTTCGATGCTGCACCTGTCCCACGCCATCTCTAAGTGTGAGAACTTAGCGATCACATGACCACTGATCGCTGAGTTCTCACAGCGAATATTTAGATGTAGCAGGAGGCAGTCTGTTTGCCGAAGGGCTAGAGATTGGTACAATAATGAGTGTCTGTAGGCAACAGTGAAGCATGGTGGGGGTTCCTTGCATGTTTTGAGCTGCATTTCTGTAAATAGATTTGGAGATTTGGTCAGGATCAATGGTGCCCTCTATGCTCAGAAATACAGGCAGATACTTATCCATCATACCATACCATCAGGGAGGCATGTGATTGGCCCAAAATGTATTCTGCAGCAGAACAACAACCCTAAACATACAGCCAATGTCACAAAGAACTATCTTCAGTGTAAGGAAGAACAAGGAGTCCTGGAAGTGATAATTTGGCTCCCACAAAACCTTGATCTGAAATTCATCGAGTGTCAGAGATTACTTAAAGAGATAGAAGGATTTGAGACAGCCTACATCAACAGAGGATCTGTAGTTAGTTCTCCAAGATGTTGTCTGGAACAACCTGTCGAGTTCCTTCAAAAACTGTGTACAAGAGTACCTAGAAGAATTGATGCTGTTTTGAAGGCAAAGGGTGGTCACACCAAATATTGATTTGCTTTGGATGTCTATTCTGTTCAATTTCTTTTAATTTTGTTCATTGATAAAAATAAACTATTAACACTTCTATTTCTGAAAGCATTCTCAATAATTTACAGCATTTTTTCACACCTGCCTAAAACGTTTGCATAGACACTATATTGCTAAAAGTATTGGGACACCCCTCCAAATCATTGGATTCAGGTGCTACAATCACCTCCATGGCCGCAGATGTAGAAAATAAAGCACCTAGGCATGCAGACTGCTTCTACAAACATTTGTGAAAGAATGGGTCACTCACAGGAGCTCAGTGAATTCAAGTGTGGCACCGTGATAGGTTGCCACCTGTGCAATAATTCCATCTGTGAAATTTCCTTGCTACTAAATATTCCACGGTACACGGTTAGTGGTATTATAAAAACGTGGAAGCAACTGGGAACAACAACTCAGCCACGAAGTGGTAGGCCACGTAAAATGACAGAACGGGGTCAGCGCATGCTGAAGCGCACAGTGCGCAGAAGTTGCCAATGGTCTGCAGAGTCAATAGCTAAAGACCTCTAAATTTCATGTGGCCTTTAGATTAGCAAAACAACAGTGTGTAGAGAGCTTTATGGAATGGGTTTCCATGGCCAAGCAGCTGCATCCAAGCCTTATATCACCAAGTGCAATGCAAAGCGTTGGATGCAGTGGTGTAAAGCACTGGCCTCTGGAGCAGTGGAGACGTGTTCTCTGGAATGACGAATTAGGCTCCTCTAGCAATCCGATCAGCGTGTGTGGGATTGGCGGTTGCCAGGAGAACGGTACTTGCCTGACTGCATTGTGCCAAGTGTAAAGTTTGGTGGAGGGGGGAATATGGTGTGGAGTTGTTTTTCAGGGGTTGGGCTTGGCCCCTTAGTTCCAGTGAAGGGAACTCTTAAGACATTAGCATGCAAGGACATTTTTGACAATTTCATGCTCTCAACTTTGTGGGAACAGTTTGGGGATGGCCCCTTCCTGTTCTAACATGACTGTGCACCAGTGCACAAAGCAAGGTCCATAAAGACATGGGATGAGCGAGTTTGGGGTGGAGGAACGTGACTGACCTGCACAAAGTCCTGACCTCAACCTGATAGAACACCTTTGGGATGAATTAGAGCAGATACTTTGAGCCAGGCCTTCTTGTCCAACATCAGTGAATTATACATGTATATGTGTGTGTGTGTGTGTGTGTGTGTGTGTGTGTGTGCGTGTGTGTGTGCGTGTGTGCGTGTGTGTGTGCGTGTGTGTGTGCGTGTGTGTGTGCGTGTGTGTGTGTGCCGCTTCAGGTTCTAAGAAAAAGATGGGAAGTTGAAGATCCAAGTACCACACCATCATTCGGAAGAAAGATTATTTCAAAACATGAACCATGACTCTGGCAAAGTTTGAGTGTTTATATACGGAGTAAACATGTCTGCCATTATCTTGCAGGACGACTATCAGCTGCTTAGTGATCAGTTGGCCAGGTGATCTCAGCAGAGGGGACATATTGCTTTTGGGCATACAATCACTTCCTGCTCCAAATGTAAGTGGCCAGATCATGCAAAATCATCTCATATCTATGGGCACTTTTAGATGTACAGATTGCCCTCCTCCAACTCACATTTGTCTTATTTTTCAGCATGCTGTGCTTCTAGCTGCCTACATAGTGCATTAGCCAAGAAATGAAAGCCAAGTTTCTTTTTTATGAGATGTAACAGCATTATGGCCAACAATAATCTCTCTGGAGCTCATTACTTTAATATTATGGTCAGCCTTTGCCAAAGCACAGTATAAATCCAGCAGTCTAGTCCCTTCCAAGATTTTCCCAATACTTTTAGATCCTCTTAGCGTATGAGTTATTGGAATGAGACATGGATTATTCCAATCACCATTATGTGGGTTTTCGTGGCCAGCAGATAAGACATAAATGTACATAGATCACCTAGAAGGCAGGGATAGCAATCATTCTATGCAATGTAATGTGACCTAAAGGGGAATTATTATTAAATATGCTGTCAACATTGTGCAAGCTCGTTTTCATTACAGTAATCAAGCGCCTGATTCTAATTTCTCTTTAAAGTGATTTCCTATATGTCATAGTCTGTCAAGCATCAACTGGAACAAACCAATAATAACAAGAGAAATATGTAGGCTGCCTTACTGACTGATCCTTATGAAAATGATAGCAGTCTGACAGTCATATTGATTGAATGGCTGCAATGCCTTCCAAGTCACTGACCTGAGCCAAGCATGTAGAACAGAAATTCTGACTTTACTCTGATATAACGCTTGATGTTTGTTCTAGGTAAGTGACTTAGAAAGAATTGGAGCTAAAGATGGTCTAGCAAAAAACATTTTTTGAAAGATCCAAGCAGTAGCTAGAGTTTTTTTTTAAGGACAGGGTTTCTTTTATGTTATTTGTTGCAGAATGTGTTCATGACAAATTTTAACTTCATTATGCATAGTTTAGACTTTTTATGTGTATTTACCACAGGAAGGAGTGTCATTGAAAGATAAACCTGCTCTCAATCTATGTTCTATTGTTGGTGCACTGTTTTGAGAAGGTCTACACAGTATGGTGACACCCTGATTTGGTGTGCAACTTCAACATACATTTTTGAAGGTAATGCAAAATGCATGGAAGTGTTCTGTGTGCACAACAGATTGTACATCAAATTGCCCCTTCCATCATGTCTTATTTTGTAAACTGATCAGGTTTTAAAAGAGAAGAATGAGGTTGTAAAAAAAAAAAAAACTTAAAAATTTATATATGTGTGTGTATATATATATATATATATATATATATATATATATATATATATATATATATACACACACACACACACACACACACACACACATACATACACACACACACACACACACACCTAGGTGGATGCAGCATCGGTCTGATGCTGCATCTGTCCCCATGCCAGCTCTGCAGTGAGAACTGAGCAATCAAACACCACTGATTGCTCAGTTCCCCTCTCTGCTGTGAGCAGAGAGCCATGACTGTCAGTTACCTGCTCTCTGATTTCCCCCCCAACACTCACTGGAGCATTGGCCTGTGTAGGAGGCAGATGCAGCTGGCTCAGACTCTAAGCAGCTAGCTGAGAGGCTGAGCCAGCTGCCAGCCAAGGCATCTGAGTGGATACTGATTCTAAAGTCAGGATTAATCCATAGCCTGGAATAGCTGAGTGACATCAGCTGACAGCAGAGGGACATAACTTACAGGCCATAGGATGTGTCCCTTGTGCTGATGCCTCTAATGTTCAGTGAAATCCTCCTCTGTCCATGCCCCTGCTGTCATAATCTCCCAGTGTGGCAGGGGTTAATAGAACTGTGGGAGCTGCAACTGGCTTTCATCAAGAGTGCCCAACTATGTATGCCCTTTGCGCTCAGTAGTACAGCTTCTCTGAGTGAAACAAGATCTATTAATGGAGGATGGGTGGGTGATTGAAGGATCCGCCCCCTTTATACATAGATCATGTTTCCTTAATAGAAGCTTCTATGAATGGAGCAGCTGGGTAGAAAGGTCGGGCATAGTTGGGTACTCTTGATTAGAGCCTGTCACAGCTTCTACTCCTACTGCACCAGAAGATTACGGTGGTGGAGAGCATGACATGGGAGAGGCATCAGTAAAGGGGACACTGACTGTAATTTATATCTCTTGAGCTGATTTTTGCTTAGTTTTATTTTATTTTGGCTGCACTTAGGCTTTAAACTGAATAAACTGCAGCTGGATGCCTAGAAGTAAACAGTAGTGTGATCTATAAGAGAAGTCTAATGTGAATGCGCATCCTGTATTAAATAATTATTAGTAAATTAAACATGTTGTATTTATGATAAAAAAGGAAAGCAATTAAAATAATAAAAGCAGATGCAGACAGATGCAAAACAGTTTATAAAAGTAAAAACTTTAACAAATTTAATAATAAAATGTTACAACACCTTTATAGGTTCCCATCATTTTATAAATATCTGTTTGACACTAAACCTTCTTTCATAGCTCTTTCCATTGTAGCTAAAATGTTCATTCATCAGTTTGGCAGCATTTGTATTTGTGTGGGTCATTTCCAAGAAGCACAAACCATTTGGTACCATTTTAACTTGTGCTATGAAACCTGTATTTTACATTTAAATGGCCACAATTTGTACACAACCAATTTGACTTCAGTTTGTGAAGCTTCTTGCAAATATACCAGCAGCAGTTATGTCCTCTGTAAGAGCTGGGTTTTATTCCAGCACTGCTTCGACACTGAATACATGGTGATTTACCAGGCACTCTTAGAAAGGGGATCACAGGTAGCACCAGATAGCAGAGGCTGCATTATTTTACTGGCATCTATATCAGGCTCGCTGCAGGAGAGATAGTTTGTATTCTTGGCAAGCAGAATGGCTTTGAATTAAAATAAAGATTAGAGAGGACAACACCGTATGGTTTATATATAGTGAGGGATTTTTACACATAGCAAACTTTTGAATTACAAATAACAACAAATAGGTTTTCTTATAAAAAGGAAAATATACAGTTATATCTAAAAATTGGGAACCTTTTCTATGTAGTGAAAATTATTGGGCATCTCTCCCTTACCTGCTGCAAATTGACTTTTTTTTTAAATTCTAGGTGACCCTTAGGGGCAGGATGTAGCAGTTATTAACTACAATATGGTGGGCTGTGCTAAATCTATGCACCACTAAGCAAGAATAAGAGCTAAAAGGGTAGAGACCCCAAACAGTCAATCTTTAAGAGATTCAGCTGGTGGAGGGGCAGGCAGGTGTGAGGTGCAGGTACTTAGGGTTTCTTGAACAAACCTGCAACAGCCTTCAAAACCTTCCTGTCCTAAATAAATTTTGGCCCATAATGAGCAAAAATTAAAGCACCTCTAAATACCTACAATTCATACCAGCAGCAGCTGCCACACACTCTGCATCCACCCCCAGCCTGTCACTCATATGCAAATTTTGAGATGTCCGTGTCGAGAAATGGTCAGCTGCTTCTTGCACTCTCCTATTTGTCATAAGCTGCTCCCACTAAGACTAGCTAATCAGGATATGGCTGCAGCACCTGAGGCTAGGCAGTGGTATTGGCCATGGAGGAGATACAGATGGCTACAAGGAGTCTAGGATAGGCTGGAAACCTGTGGGCACTGGTGGGAGAATCCAGCATTGCCCCCACAACAGCAGAAGTGTGAGCCCTTAGAAGGGCCAAGTCTACATGTCTTCATCAGAGCTCCTGAAAGTCAAGATGGATTTGGCTGCAGACAACACCCAGGTTGAGGCCCTCTGACTCACCTGGGGAAGCAGCTACTGGGAACTGAGAGTAGATGTACAGAAAAGAGTCGTTTGCAGTACTGCGGCACTGGACTCACCGCTCAGCGATTAACACAGTCCAAGCGGACAGGAAAGCACAGAATACACTGGAAGCAGGTCACAGGCCAGGGTGTGTAGGATAACCAAAGTGGGAAGTGGACAAGGAGGTGTTAGCAACAAGTGGCTGGTGAAGCACTCAGTGAATTTTACAGGGGTTGGAAAGAAGGTTACTGGCAGGACACAGAAAACACTGGTGATAGCCGAAAGCTCAAAGGCACTGAAGGAGTCCCTTGCAGTGCACAATTCTCTAGGTAATACAGACAGGGGGACAGACAAGGAAACAGACTTTGAGTGTATAAGTACTGGTAACAAGGGAATGGCTGAAATGCACAGGGAATCACACTGGTGATGAGGAGTAGGTGGCTGTCTGGAGTACATAGGGAGACATGGTTAAGAATTGAGTACGCAGGGATCACAGATTTGGGAACCAAGCTGGAGTACACAAGGATCACAAATCTGAATGCAGGCTGGAGTATACAAGTATCATAGGGTAGAGGACCCAGCAATGGAACATAGACTAGGTGAGTGGGATACCAGTACTGTAATGTTATTGGCCAAAAGAAGCTGTAGAAGGGAAGGAAGGATTGAAAAGCTCTCAAAACTAATAGGAATTTTCCAAATTTGCATTTGAGAGCACCCTAGGACTAAGGACACCTGCAGGAGCTTCAGGAGTGAAGGTTGCACAACATAACAGATGAACCTTAGAAGAGAATCCCAAGTAAAGCATAAAATCAAGCAGTTAAAAAAAAAAAAGGAAAAGAATAGCTGCCTACCCATGTTTGTTTTATAGAAAGTCTAAAGACTCACATCAGATTTTAGTTTAAAATAGCTGCTAAGTCCTGTTCTTGGTATTTGCTCAAGGGGGACAGTAATGTAGTCCTGTGTTTACACAGACTGGACTGAACAGATGCACCCATAGTCAAGGATTATAATAAGGGCAGTAGCTGGAAAATGTATTGTTGCACTTCAGTATAAGGGTATTGAAGCTCATATTTAAAATAAAGAAATACAAAGTTAAAGAAAAACAACTTTTAGCTTTAGAGAGACATGGGTAGAATAAACATTTCTGTCAAATGTCTATTGCTGTTTATGAACCCCTTTAAAAGATTTTTACCCCTTTTCCTATCCCTCTGACAGCAGGATAAGAAAGGAACAATAGGTTGTCACTGGAACAGAAAGACACAGATTTTTTAACCTTTATTTACTTTGTTAACAATGGCAGGATTTTGTCGGTGATGAAGAGCTTTGCACTGAGCATCAGTGCTTTGCCACACTTACTTCCCCCTTGCTATGGGGATAGCCTACATGCCTTATGTGTTGGGCTGGTTAGCTCTGGTAGGGTGGAGGGGCCATGCTCTTTGTTAATTTAAAAGTAATGCACCTTTATAACCCTAGAAGTGTAGAACCTATATTGAAAATATAGAGTCAGCAGTCTACATAAAAAATCATTGCATTTTCTACTAAAAATGCAATGATGCAACAACTCAACCAGGCAAATTTTATTTACAGCCATGTTGATGGAATGTCAGTTAGATATGCAGTAAAGTAACAGTTAACCTATGGTGAATATTACAGTAAAGTCCTCCAACTGAAGAGCATTGCAGAATGACAGGGAATATAATTTCCAGTACGTGAATGTTGGACAACTGTACGCAAATGTGAATTTATACATAGGGTAAATGTTGCCCAGTGAATTTTGGATGAAGTTTGGGGAATTGCACATTAAGTCTATTTTAAAACATGTCATGCAGCTGGGGAAAATGAGAGACTATAAAAAGGTTGGATTCCATGACTACAGATAGTAATACGCAAAAGGTCCCTGGTGGGTAATAACCTTATATCTCATTATAGCTTCATTATAGCTTAATTTAGTTAACATAAATATTAAATTGTGGTTGCTCTGACACATATGGTATTGCCTGAAAACTACATGTTATAAGCTGAAATTCTTCAAAAACTGTTTACTGTAAAACAATTCAGCTGTGTAATTCTGTAATATATTATGGGAGCTTCAAACGCAAGCAATATTCCACAAAAACAGTGCAAATGATCCCAAACAATGTGCATGTGGCTTCACTTAAGATTTAACAACTTCGTTTGGCACTATTAAGTTATATGAGTTATAAGTCAGACCATAGAGAAAGATAATAACTCAAAGTAACAGCACTTCGCATTGCTTTATTGATGCTCTAAAAGTACATTTGTAAATAACGCAGACTGATACAGGAGAAATTCATCTCTGGTCTGGTCTGCTTAATGGAAAATCAGGCATGTAGAACACTACTTTCAAGCAATTACTATCACTCACTGGATAGATTATGGCACATAACATATGTTTGTGCAATTAATGAGGAAGTAATGATTGCTATACCCCCACTACAGCACATGCAACAAACTTATCAGTCCCTTGCAACTCAGTCTTCACTCATAAGCAGACATGTTTAGGTATATAGGCATCTTTATAGCAGTCACAAATTATTCTGGGAAAATATGTACCAACCTGAGCAATAATTCTTCTAATGCTCCAGAGACACTATTATAGCTTTTAGACTGCTTTGTCTTATAGATACTATACAGTCTATCACTTTGAATAAATATCTGCATTTATGGAATTCAGGCCTACGGTATGGTATTTTAGGAAATTCACTTGGCTAATTTTAAATACCTAGACATGTGCAGGGGAATTATATACAAAGAGGGGAGGTTCCATCCACAGGACTGGGTGATAAATCACTTGAGCTCTGGAAGGTTTTAATTAATATTTAATATTATGTAAATGAAAACATTTTGGAAAAAAAACAATATTTTCTACTGTTATAAAACATAAAAAAAAACTTTTTTTCATACATTTAGGTCGAAATGTATTCTGAAACATGTCTTCTAAAATCCTAATTAGTGTAAATTAATTGCTTTGTGTGAAAGTTAGCATCTACAGATGATGTTATATATAATATAATTTACGCAGCTGTTTACGCAGAACTCTGTGCATGTGCACACCAAACCTGGAACTTCAGCCATGAACCAGTACCAGTATGTTGCTTGGCCTGCCCATGCCACTTGCCCACAGTACATGTACTGCGGGTGGGCAGTAAGTGGTTAAATGGAGCACCACTTCAGCAGGCCAAGTGATTACGTAGTGGTAATCAAACCCATATACTTTGAACCCTATCTATATACAGATTCAGGAACATTTATCAAGATTGCTAGGGACTAATTACAGGTGAAACTCAAAAAAAATTAGAATATGGTGCAAAAGTTCATTTATTTCAGTAATACAACTTAAAAGGTGAAACTAATATATGAGATAGACTCATTACATGCAAAGCAAGATAGTTCAAGCCGTGATTTGTCATATTTGTGATGATTATGGCTTACAGCTCATGAAAACCCCAAATCCACAATCTCAGAAAATGAGAATATTGTGAAAAGGTGCAATATTCTAGACTCAAAGTGTCCCACTCTAATCAGCTAATTAAGCCATAATACCTGCAAAGGGTTCCTGATACTTTAAATGGTCTCTCAGTCTTGTTCAGTAGGAATCACAATCATGGGAAAGACTGCTGACCTGACAGTTGTGCAGAAAACCATCATTGACACCCTCCAAAAGAAGGGAAAGCCTCAAAAGGTAATTGCAAAAGAAGTTGGATGTTCCCAAAGTGCTGTATCAAAGCACATGAATAGAAAGTTATGTGGAAGGGAAAAGTGTGGAAAAAAGGTGCACAAGCAGCAGGGATGACAGCAGCCTGGAGAGGATTGTCAGGAAAAGGCCATTCAAAAGTGTTGGGGACTTTCACAAGAAGTGGACTGAGGCTGGAGTCAGTGCATTAAGAGCCACCACACACAGACGGATCCTGGACATGGGCTTCAAATGCCGTATTTCTCTTGTCAAGCCGCTCCTGAACAACAAACAACGTCAGAAGCGTCTTACCTGGGCTAAAGAAAAACAGACCTGGTCTGTTGCTTAGTGGTCCAAAGTCCTCTTTTCTGATGAGAGCAACTTTTGCATCTCATTTGGAAACCAAGGACCCAGAGTATGGAGGAAGAATGGAGAGGCACACACTGCAAGATGCTTGAAGTTCAGTGTGAAGTTTCCACAGTCTGTGTTGATTTGGGGAGCCATGTCATCTGCTGGTGTTGCTCCACTGTGCTTCATTAAGTCCAGGGTCAATGCAGCCATCTACCAGGAGCACTTCATGCTTCCTTCTGCAGACGAGCTTTATGGGGATGCGGACTTCATTTTCCAGCAGGACTTGGCACCTGCCCACACTGCCAAAAGCACCAAAACCTGGTTCAATGACCAGGGGATTACTGTGCTTGATTGGCCAGCAAACTCGCCTGACCTGAACCCCATAGAGAATCTATGGGCATTGCCAAGAGAAAGATGAGAGACATGAGACCGAACAATGCAGAAGAGCTGAAGGCTGCTATTGAAGCATCCTGGTCTTCCATAACACCTCAGCAGTGCCACAGGTTGATAGCTTCAATGCCACGCCGCATTGAGGCAGTAATTGCTGCAAAATGGGCCCAAACCAACTACTGAGTACATATGCATGCTTATACTTTTCAGAGGTCCGATATTGTTCTATGTACAATCCTTGTTTTATTGATTGCATGTAATATTCTAATTTTCTGAGATTGTGGATTTGGGGTTTTCATGAGCTGTAAGCCATAATCATCACAATTATGACAAATCACGGCTTGAACTATCTTGCTTTGCATGTAATGAGTCTATCTCATATATTAGTTTCACCTTTTAAGTTGCATTACTGAAATAAATGAACTTTTGCACCATATTCTAATTTTTCAAGTTTCACCTGTATTTGTTGATATTAAAATCAGGGAACAATGTACAAGAGCAGAAGCCCTAGCAAGTAATCACAATCCATATTCTACTGATCTATTTTCAGCAAAATTAATTCTGATTGGTTCAGTTACTACACTTAGGGATGCACACAAAGATTACTTGTAGAGATGAGCGAATTTCTCAAAAATTCGATTCGGCTGATTCGGCGAATTCCAGTATGAAATTCGATTCGATGCGAATTAATTCGCTACGAATTTAACTTATTAAAAGGGTTTCTAGGCTTCAGAGAGCCTTTAAATTAGTGCAGAACACTGTACCTTTAATTTAAATGCCCTTGGAGATGAAAACAAATGGAAACAAATAGATACAATGTTTCAACCGCTGTATGGAGTGAGTGTCCCAGAACTGTCAGAAATAGTCTATTTCTGACAGTTCTATGACATTCCCTCCATACAGCGGTTTCAACCGCTGTATGGAGTGAATGTCCCAGAACTGTCATAAATAGTCTATTTCTGACAGTTATGGGACATTCACTCCATACAGCGGTTGAAACATTGTATCTATTTTTTTCCAGAAATGACATTCTGCAGATACACTTAGAGGAGCGCTGCAGATACACTTTTTGCCGGCTTGGAATTATTCTTATTTTCATCCTACTTCTTCTTCTTCTTCTTCATCCTCATCCTCTTCTTCTTCTTATGAGGATGAGGATGAAGAAGAAGAAGATGAAGAAGAAGTAGGATGAAAATAAGATTAATTCCAAGCTGGCAAAAAGTGTATCTGCAGCGCTCCTCTAAGTGTATTTGCAGAATGTCATTTATGGAAACAAATAGATACAATGTTTCAACCGCTGTATGGAAGGAATGTCCCAGAACTGTCAGAAATAGTCTATTTCTGACAGTTCTGGGACATTCACTCCATACAGCGGTTGAAACATTGTATCTATTTGTTTCCATTTATGGAAACAAATAGATACAATGTTTCAACCGCTGTATGGAGGGAATGTCCCAGAACTGTCATAAATAGTCTATTTCTGACAGTTCTGGGACATTCCCTCCATACAGCGGTTTCCGGCAAAAAGTGTATGTGCAGAGTTCCTCTATTCTGCAGATACACTTAGAGGAGCTCTGCAGATACACTTAGAGGAGCTCTTCACATACACTTTTTGCCGGCTTGGAATTATTCTTATTTTCATCCTACTTCTTCTTCTTCTTCTTCATCCTCATCCTCATCCTCTTCTTCTTCTTCTGAGGATGAAGAAGAAGAAGAAGAAGAAGAAGAAGTAGGATGAAAATAAGATTAATTCCAAGCCGGCAAAAAGTGTATGTGCAGAGGTCCTCTAAGTGTATCTGCAGAATAGAGGAACTCTGCACATACACTTTTTGCCGGCTTGGAATTATTCTTATTTTCATCCTACTTCTTCTTCTTCATCCTCATCCTCTTCTTCTTCTTCTGAGGATGAAGAAGAAGAAGAAGAAGTAGGATGAAAATAATATTAATTCCAAGCCGGCAAAAAGTGTATGTGCAGAGCTCCTCTAAGTGTATCTGCAGAGCTCCTCTAAGTGTATCTGCAGAATAGAGGAACTCTGCACATACACCTTTTGCCGGCTTGGAATTATTCTTATTTTCATCCTACTTCTTCTTCTTCTTCATCCTCATCCTCTTCTTCTTCTTCTGAGGATGAGGATGAGGAAGAAGTAGGATGAAAATAAGATTAATTCCAAGCCGGCAAAAAGTGTATGTGCAGAGCTCCTCTAAGTGTATCTGCAGAGCTCCTCTAAGTGTATCTGCAGAATAGAGGAACTCTGCACATACACTTTGTGCCGGCTTGGAATTATTCTTATTTTCATCCTACTTCTTCTTCTTCTTCATCCTCATCCTCTTCTTCTTCTTCTGAGGATGAGGATGAAGAAGAAGAAGTAGGATGAAAATAAGATTAATTCCAAGCCGGCAAAAAGTGTATGTGCAGAGCTCCTCTAAGTATATGAGCAGAGCTCCTCTAAGTGTATCTGCAGAATAGAGTAACTCTGCACATACACTTTTTGCCGGCTTGGAATTATTCTTATTTTCATCCTACTTCTTCTTCTTCTTCTTCTTCATCCTCATCCTCTTCTTCTTCTTCTGAGGATGAGGATGAAGAAGAAGAAGAAGAAGAAGTAGGATGAAAATAAGATTAATTCCAAGCCGGCAAAAAGTGTATGTGCAGAGCTCCTCTAAGTGTATCTGCAGAGCTCCTCTAAGTGTATCTGCAGAATAGAGGAACTCTGCACATACACTTTTTGCCGGCTTGGAATTATTCTTATTTTCATCCTACTTCTTCTTCATCCTCATTCTCAGAAGAAGAGGATGAGGATGAGGATGAAGAAGAAGAAGAAGTAGGATGAAAATAAGAATAATTCCAAGCCGGCAAAAAGTGTATGTGCAGAGTTCCTCTATTTCTGACAGTTCTGACAGCTTCTTCACATGTACAGCGGTTGAAACATCTGTATCCTAAATGGAAACTAATAGATACAATGTTTCAACCGCTAAACATGTGTTCTTTCTGTCAGAGAACTGTCAGAAATAGCGGAGCTCACTGCAGGGACACTTTTGCCGGCTGATCGGGAAATATTCGATTCGCGCACCCGAAGTAGGCAAAATTTCGGATTCGACGCGAATCGAATATTTCCTGAAATTCGACTCGAATTCCGGTTCGCCTGGTTCGATTCGCTCATCTCTAATTACTTGTACTATGTACAGAATAAGACTAGGGGTCTACAATATTGAATTGCATTAAAATTACTATTGTGTTCATTAATCCTTAGGGCTAATGCACACTGGTCTTAAAAAAAAAAAAAAAAAAAAAAAACGCCTTTACAGACATATTAGAAGAGGTGTGTTTACAGACTGAAGAAAAAAACCAACACCAGCACATTCAGGAGAGGAACTTTTGAGCAGGAAAAAAAAAACAAAAAAAAACGCAAAATGTGTATAAATACGCACAAACACTAGACATTTTAAGGTGTGTTTGCATGTTAATACATTCTAATAGCCAGAATAAATTAAAATTCTGGCTAACAGTATGCATTAATGTTTCATGGGCAAATGGGCATAATTGCGCATAAACACGTGTGCTTTAACCGTGTTTTTTTAACTGCTTCTTCCTACCAGAAGTAAAAGGCATGGGTTCACACTTGTGCGGTGCGGCATATTGTATGTGATTTGCACAGGAACCGCACTCCTGTGCAAATCACATGTGAATTAATTTTGTATGGCTCAAATCCCACCGCAATCCGACCGCATCCACACCAAAAAGGTACTGGACCCTTTTTTTGGTCTGCACTAGAATCAAATTGCATGGGCATTCATACCCATGCAATCCGATTCTGCACATCGCAACACATTTTGCGGACCAATTTTCGGGGTGTTAACTTAACATACACACCCGCAGCGGTTCGCATGAACGGGGTGCGATTGTGATGTGGTGTGGAATTCACACAGAAACTGCTGTGAATTCTGCACCCCATCAATGTGAACCCAGGCTAAAGGTAAGATATGCAGCAGCTGAAAACATTCTGAAAATACTAGTTTGATGCTTAGGAGTTTTGTCGTCCTTCTGACTCCCCTGATATGCTCACCTGTTCTAGGTTTGTATTAGCATTTTAAGAAGGAGGTCAGCAACGGCAACATCCATATTTCACGACAGGTTGTCTGAACTGTTTTACTAGAGGAGAGAAATGATGAATCACTTTTGAATTTTTGCATTGCATGGTGCTGGAATTTTGGATAACAGACCTAGGGGACAATTCACTAAATGTTACCGCATGTGAGACCACTGTCACTTGACTCATTTACATAAATTATCTAATGTGGTAACAAAATGTCCAATTCACAAAAAAAAATTATGATTCTGCTGTATTTAACGCAAAAATTAAAATGTGTTGGTAAATACCGCAAAAAAAAAAAAATATGCGGTAAGCGGTTAGGGGCAATTCACAAACAGAACAGAAAGTAAAAAAATATGCAATATTTATCACCAGGGTTTTGCTGGCGGTATCACATGCGGTATTTTTTCAGATGCAGCGACCCCAACCCCTAGTGGTCTAGTATGGATATTAAGGGGAACCCCAAGACAAAATGTAAAGAAAAACGGTGTGGGACATTTTTTTTTTATTCATTTTGGTGTGGGGTTCCCCCAAAATCCATACCAGACCTGAGGGCCGTTTTTTTTTTTTTCTCAACTTTGGTTTTTCTTTAAAGTCCATACCAGACCCAAAGGGCCTGGTATGTATTGCAGGGAAGCCCCACACTATTTTTTTCATCATTTGTAATTACTGACATGTTTTGTTTACATTCAGCTGTTACTGGGACACCCACTGACAGCTAATAAGTTACCGTATTTTAAGGTGTATAAGGCGACTGGGTGTATAAGACGACCCCCTAATTTTCCAGTTAAAACATAGGTTTTGGGCTATACTCGTCGTATAAGACTACCCCCCTTCTGAGGCAACACCATTTAACCCCTAGCCTAAAGGGCAATTATACCCACTCCCCCCCCCCCCCCCCAGGCCAATTTTCAGCTTTCAGCGCTGTCACACTTTGAATGACAATTGCGCGGTCATGCAACACTGTACCCATATGAAATAGGTGGCACTGATGGGCACTGATGAGGAGGCACTAGTAGGTGGCACTGATGGGCATTGACAGGCATCACTGATGAGCACTGAAAGGCAGCACTGATACATGGCACTGATAGGCGGCACTGATAGGCGGCACTGACTGGCACTGTTAGGTGGCACTGACTGGCACTGAAAGGTGGCACTGATAGGTTGCACTGACTGGCACTGATAGGCGGCACTGATGCGCACTGATAGGCGGCACTGACTGGCACTGATTGGCGGCACTGATGGGCATTGACAGGCATCACTGATGGGCACTGAAAGGCAGCACTGATACATGGCACTGATAGGCGGCACTGACTGGCACTAATAGGTGGCACTGATTGGCAGCACTGATAGGTGGCACTGACTGGCACTTATGGGTGACACTGAAAGGCAGCTCAGATGGGCACTGATATGTGGCATTGATGTGCACTGGTAGGCACTGATATGTGGCATTGATGTGGCACTGATGGACACTGACAGCTGGCACTGCTGGGGCTACACTGATCATCAGGGCACACTGATCATCAGTGCCCTGATGATCAGTGTACATGTCCCCTCCGCAGAAAGCCGATTACCGGCTCTCCTCTCCTCTCGAGCTGTCAGCGTGACAGCTCAAGAGGAGAGAAATGCCGATAACCGGCATTTCCCTGTTTACATGTGATCAGCTGTGATTGGACACAGCTGATCACATGACCGAGCCGACATCTTCGGCTCTTTCCGTGATCGGTGATCGCTGTGTCCGAGGGACACAGCGCATCGCCACGCATGCGCGGAGAATGGGAGGACGTCATATGAGCCAATCACGGCAAGTGATGTATTCTATTAATGAATACAGAGCCTCCTCGGATTGGCTGTGTCAGAGAGGCGGGCTGATGATGTCACAACTTCAGCCAATCCGAGCAGGCTCTGTATTCATTAATAGAATACATCACTCGCCGTGATTGGCTCAGCGCAGTACACTGTATGTAGCTGAAGCTACCATACAGTATTACCGCACATCCAGCGTTCTATACCCGGCGTATAAGACGACCCCCAATTGTTGACGTATGTTTTTAAGTAAAAAAAGTTGTCTTATTCGCCGGAAAATACGGTATCTGTTGTTAGGAGGCTGCGGCTGGCTTCCTTATCAACCAGCTAACGTGCAATAAATTACCATATGAAAATATGCGACAATTACCACAATAATGATATTTTATCACATGAGTTATTAACCGCAAAATTCTTAGTGAATTGCACATTTGCAAAAAATATATTGCGTGTGTTATTTTACCACATTTGTTCAGTTATTTAACTCTTAGTGAATTGATCCCCTAATCACATATGTACTGTACCTACCAAACTATTTTTAGAATCATCTTACGGTTTCACTTTTAGTAAAATATTATTCTGATTCCATTTTGATTTGAGCCTTTACATAATTTGACAAAATATTTTTTAAATCTAAGCATGTTTTATGCATAATGTCATAACGGTATGTCATAATTCTGTAAAATTGTACACATTCTCTGAGCACAATAAACAGTTTTAAAAAAAAAGTACCATGGTGTGGCGTGCTTTTATAAAAAGCTAAAATGAACATTTATATTTAGCTTTTCATACCAGAAAATGAAATAAAAAGATACATATTTAAAAATAAAACCCAGGAGAAAGCCCAGTTCTCTGAAAAAAAACATGGCAAAGATCACTTATTGTGAAAAATATCAGATGCAAACTGACACATCCATAAAATCTCCTCTGGAAAATTGAGATGTAATACACGTCTGGTGCTTCACTAGCTAAACAGCTCTATTCTATCCACTACATTTCTACCCTGACTAAATTGTATATAAGACAACAATTGGTGCTCACGTAAGTGTATTTAGCACATTTACTTATCAGTGGCGCTTGTATATTATAGTTTAGATTTCCTCTCTCTTGCTAGGCAGGATTAATGTTTCTTTTGTTTAGTAGTGGTAAGATGCTTTTAAAATACAATTACACTTGAATTCTCATTTGTACTTTATCATTCATATTAACATACTCCGCCTTAGCTATGAATGACCTGCTTAGTCTCACAATGTACTGTTTCATTAGTTAAAATTCATTCAAATATATGCAAAAGGCATAATTCTGGTAAGCCCCTACAGACTATCCTGGAAGGTTGGAAAGCAGAAGGAAGTGAATTCATTTCTGATAAAGCATCTTGATCTCTTGCAGATTGAAGCAGCACTTATAGAAAAACTACTATACTGCTGGCATCTAACAGTCATTAACGAAGTACCAATTCACCTTGGAGAAAGCATAGCCACAGAAGGCTTTTTCAAAACAAAGAGAAGAAGAATGGGCAGGTGTGAATGCACCACAGACATTGAGAGCCTTATTCTTTAATTTTGGCTCAAGGCAAAAATCTGGTAACAAAGACTCCTGATTGCATCACCCTGTAAAAAATGTTTCTTTCTGTTACCAGAGGTAGGCATAGTAGAGGTAAAGGTAGATTCATCTGCAAAGGCAGTTTCCATAATGTCAAAATGTAAAATGTTTGCATATTGAAGGGAACCTTACACCCCAAAACCAGCCAATATTTTTTATTGTCGCTAAGTCACCATTAACCACTTGAGCTCCAGAGGATTTACCCCCCTTAATGACCAGGCCTCTTTTTGCCACTCGGCGCTGCACTAATTCAACTGATAATTGCACGGTCATGCAATGCTGCACCCAAACAAAATTTACGTCCTTTTTTTCACACAAATAGAGCTTTCTTTTGGTGTAATTTGATCACCTGTGCGCTTTTTATTTTTCACGCTATAAACAAAAAAAGGCCAAAAAGTTTGAAGAAAAACAATATTTTTTACTTTCAGCTATAAAAAATATATAGTAAACTCAAAGTTGGTTATAAATTTAGGCCAAAATGTATTCTGCTACATGTTTTTGGTAAAAAAAATTCCAATAAGTGTATATTGATTGCTTTGTGTGGAAGTTATAGCGTCTACAAACTATGGTATAAATACTGCAATTTACGCCATTTTTCTGCTATACAGCGCTGCGCTAGTTAAACGGACAATTGCGCGGTCATGCAATATGGTACATAAATGGGGGGTACTGACTTGGGGTCACTGAGATCCCCAAAAACACTAATACAGTGATCAGTGCAAAAAAAAAACACTGACACTGTACTAATGGCAATGGGGAGGAAGGGGTTAACTTTATTTTGCAGGGAAGGGTTATAGGAGGGGAGTGTTTTACTAGGGGGCGGGGGTGTGTACTGGACGGGACAAGGCTGATCGAGAAAGAGAAACTGTTCTTTCTCGATCAGCTCATCCTCGAGCTGACAGGGAAATGACAGACAGCACAGCTACTGCAGCTGTGCTCTGTCACTGTTTGCCGCCGATCGCCAGGACATAGCCGCTAAGGAGCGGCTGTGACCTGGCGACATCTGCGGAGGTGATCCGCAGGACAGATAGGGCGGCAGCGTGCCTCGCGCATGCCCCCTATTTGTTTACAAAACACACGTTTTAAAACGTGGTTTTGCCTGCGAGTGCCGCCCTGCCGCCGTATATGTACAGTGGCTGGGCAGCATGTAGTTAATAAATACAATATTCCTATCTTAAGGAAAGCTTTAAAGTGATAATAAAAAGATTCAGATTTTTTTGTTTTAAAAACATAAAATGTCAGTTACCTGTGCTGCGTAATGGTTTTGCACAGAAAAACCTTGTTCCTCCCCTCTGCTGAATTCCCCCAGAGCAAGCAGCTTGTCCCGAGCCACCTCTTTCTGTCTATAAGACACAGAGTGTGGCTCGGCCCCATTCCCTCCTCACTGGCTGTGACTGACAGCAGTGGGAGTTAATGGCACCCACTGCTGTATTTGAGCCAATGAAGAGGGAGAGACACAGGAGAGCTGCTGCTCTCGTGCACATGACTGGATCAAGATCAGGCTCAGGTAAGTATTGGGGGGCTAAGGGGGAAGCTGCACACGGAATGTTTTTTACCATCTTACATAGAATGCATAAAGGTAAAAAACCTTCAGCCTTTAGAACCTGTTTAAGTTCATATTTATAGCTTGTTACTTTGGCATACTTGGTAGCAAAATCAAAACAAGCTATCCTGTACTAATGCACTGCCATTACTTGGCCAGGGGATTGATCAAGGCTGTCCAGTGCATCCTTCTAGCAAGTCAGTCTTTCTGCCATGTTCCTAGTAAGCTGCCAAACTATGGTCAAAGCAGAACCAATAGAAAAACCATGTGTACTGTATAATCCCATTTAATAGTCAGTAACTAAGTACTACTTCACATTGGAGAACTGGAGAAAGCAAAAAGAATGTGAAGGGGCAGGTGCTGATGCACCACAGAAACTAATCTGGCAAGAAGGAATCTCCAATTACATTATTATTACTATATTACACAGGTCTGCAACTAAAAAGCTGTTTGATTATTTTCATCTAATTTCCATGTATTTTGGTGTGCTGAAAACGAATACAATATTGAAAAAACTCCTAGACATCATGATTTGCGACAAAATGCAAAACTGTCTTCACATTTATCAAATTTTTTAAATGTTTGGTATTTTTTTATATTATGGGTTTTTAACCAAATTTAAAGTCCAAATTACTATTAATTCACATAAGTGCATTTAAGATATAAAATGCCAAAAAAAACCTTAAAGGGCTTGTCCGAGTTATGTGAAAAAAAATATAGCACTGTAAATCTGATGGTCAGCAATATATACATAAGCTAAGCAAGTTTTAGGGAAAAACAATTCTATTTCCTCATTTCCCTAGTTCTCTTCTGGCCCTTTGTTGTTATTTGCAGGTAAACAATCTGCCCCCCCCCCCCCCTGAAAGGGGTTGAATACGAGTGCTGCTCTGAGTGACACGTCTGACTACTGGGATACTCAGCAGCATGCTCTATGTGTAGGCCTCAGCCCTGAGTCTGTGCTTCTAATGGTAGAAGGGGTTAATCTTTCCTGAAGAATCCAGTGGGTGGGATACCAAATACCCTTGTTTTCTGTGTCTATGGGACAGTGGAGACCGACAAAATCACTGGACCAAGAAGAGTTGGCAGCCGAGGGTGCTAACAGTCGGTGAAAAAAATGTCCTCCAAGAAACTTTGGTACCTTCCAATAAAGTGCTTCTACCACCTCTCCACATAAAATTGGGATTGATGAAGCAATTCGTAAACTCACTTCCAAGAGATGGAGAATGCTTCAAATACTTGGTCACCAAGTTTCCAGGCCTGTTGGAGGCAAAATAGAAGGAAGGTGTGTTCGTCGGACAAGACAAAAGGCTTATGGTTGATCAAGAGTTTGTCAATACCATGACGGATCCTCAAAAAGAAGGGTGGATTGCATTTAAAGAAGTCATACAGAAATTTTTAGGCAATAACAAAGATCCTCACTACAAAAAGATCGTCGGACGAATGCTGAAAGCATTTCAAGCTTTAGGTTGCCTGATGAGTTTGAAAGTGCACTTCCTCCAGTCCCACCTTGACTACTTTCCTGAAAATTTGGGAGCTGTGAGTGAGGAACAAGGTGAATGATTCCACCAAGACATTAAAGAGATGGAAAGGAGATACCAGGGAAAATGGAGCATTACAATGATGGCAGACTACTGTTGGATGCTTCAGAGAGACATTCCTGATGCTACTCAGCAGCGTAAATGCACCAAGAGGAGCCTCACAGGGAAGAAGAATCGAGTTTAGTATGTATGGGTGAGCTCATTTCAGTTCAAAAAAGGATTTTCATGAAAAAATTGAATTAAAACTTTAATTTTTGTAAGTCTATTTCCATTTATTTTGAGGTATTGCCTTATTTAACATAGTTACCTAAATTGTCAGGAAACGTGATGTCCTATGACAAAATGGAGGTCATTTTCGGATTCAGCGCACCAAAAAACATAAAGATTATGTGGAATAACCAAAACAGCTCTTGAAAAAACTTTTTTTGCAGACCTGTGTTATTATTGCAGGGTGGTGCATTATTATTGCATCACCCTGAAAAAAATGCTTCTGTTTGTTAACAGTGGTACACATGGTAATGGTAAAGATAGATCCACCTGTTAGCCAGTAAATACATTTATGTTCTTTTTTTATTAAGAAGGCACCATAAAAATGTTTGCATATGGAAAAGAACCATAAATCTCAAGACCAATAAAGATTATTATTGTCACTAAATCACTATTAAAGGATAAGTTCATCTTTTGTAATGTGTTACATATGTTACCCATATTCAGGATGTAACATGTTACAAATAGACCGGGCTCCCACTCCCCCTCGATTCCCATTGTGACAGCTAGCAGGGGATCTTCTCCTCCAATTTTACAAAAAATGTGGCCATGCCAGCTCCGACCCACCCGGACATGTAATTCATTCATTCACAGTATTTTGTGAATGAGAACAATACAATTTCTGATAGCCTTTGCAGGTGTCCACTGTGGATCGCCATGGTAGTTCATTGAGTCTTCCTGTTAGTAATATCTGCTTGGCTGTACAAGGTGTACGGTCACACAGATACAATGACAGGTCTGCAGAAGACCTGCATGGCACCAGCGATCTGCTGATTTCTGGTGCAGTGCTTTACAGGCTCCAGAAACAAAAAATAATAAAAATGTGCATTTATTTTTTGTTAAAAGATGAACTTATCCTTTAAAACATACAATATAACTATCTTAAAGAACACTCCAAGTTCATACTGTATATATGGCTTGTTATTTTGCTATACATGGTAGCAAAAGAGAGACAAGGCATTCAGTATTAATATCAGGCCATTACTTGGCCAGGTAGTGGACCGAGTCATTGAAGCCTACTAGCAAGTCAGTCTGTGTCAAATATCATATTTACCAGAAAATAAATCCAACCTTAGCTACAGCAAATCCAAGCTAAAGTAAAATTTGTGGAAAAATAAAAATAACAGGACATCTCAGAACATCCTAGAACCATCCAGCTACTGATATACTGCAGCATCATTATAAGATGCAGCATCATTATATCATCATAGAACAGGAGCTAAAAGAGGTACTTACTTTGCAAGCAGTCAGCATTAAGAAGGTCTTGGCACTTTTCATGACACTTGACCCCACATTCTGTACATCTCATTCCTTGTCTTGCGATGCCCCATAACAGGCCTTCACATTCATAGCAGTATGTTGGTGTAGTCGCAGTCCATATTTCAAAGTTGTGAGGCGTAGTGGATGATATTGGGTAAATAAGGGCTTGCAAAGTCTTTTTGAAAACATGGGCTTTCTATTGAGTAGAACACAAGGCAGACTGTTATTAGTATCAAGCAGCCTCTGTGTTTTCACAGACAGTTATTCTGCAGTGGTTACAGTGCTATACAATCAGTTGTTGGCAGATGCATACAGAGAAGCAAAAAACACTTGTATAAATTGCATGTTACAACTGAAAACTGGTTTCTTTTTTTAATCAATATACTAAAACACACAATTCTGGCAAAACCTATAATATGTGACAATTATTTACAGAAAGTAAAAGTAAAATCAAACAACAAATGTCTCCCCATGTATCCACCCATTGTTGCTAAGGATTAAAAAAATACTTTTGAAATGTTTTACAAACAAAGAACAAAAAAGTTATTCACTCACAGAAAGCATTTTTAATTACTGTTCTTTTATTTAAATATGGCAAAAATTATCTTAGTTTCTTTAAAAGGAAAAATAGTTTCTGGGTTAATATCCTTTCATTGCAGATTTTGTGTGGAAAAGCCTCACCCACTAAGTTTTTATTTTTCCTTCTGTTTTCTCTACTAGAGCCATCTGGAGACATTTATGAACAACTTTGCACCATTTTTCCACTGTGTGCTCTCAGCTTGCTGCTTGAGCGGTCACTGATAACGTACAGTTAAGGCTTCTGACTGGAAGCCAGTGGGGTTGGCTCCTGTTCATGTGATCACTGTAACAAACAACAGTGGTCACATGATATTGAAGCTACACAGTCTCCCAGGCATTAAAATCCACTTAAAAGGTTGCAGGATGGCAGTTTTAGGGGGTAACATAGTGCATATATAGCGTTCTGCCTCTGATCGCTCTTAAAATCTCCCTCCTCCTATCACATTGCTGCTTTTTTATACCTATAAAATGGTCTCCCACCTGTCCTCCCCAAACCTCCACTTTGGAGTAAGGATGTTTTTTTTCTGGACATGACTCACAGCATTGAGAATGCACTGCTCCCCATGACTCACTCCCCTTTCAGACATAATATAATTCTCCATGTCAACTAGGCACCCCCCTCCTACATCCACATACTACATTCTCTGATCTTTCCACCTTAGATATAACCTTCCTTTACTGGTGTTGTTCCATGTTTCTATTGAGGCATTAATCCCTGATTCCAGTGTTAATTATGTCAACAAAAATATTTTTGTCATAGTAGCTGCATGTTTTCAGTGATGAAAACTTAACGAAAATAAAATTAGAATTAGGTCAAATATTGAAAACGATGACAAAAATCAATTCCAATTTTCATTTAGTCAAATAAAATTTTCAGAATATTTTAGTCTACTAAAATCTAATTGGTTTAAATTGTAATGCATTACTGTATTTAAGCATTTCTCTAGAATTTCCAAACTCATTATATAGTCCTGAAGTAAAAATCCAATAACATGCTATTATTTATAGTATTAAGGTTTGAACATGCACTGCAGACACAGATTTAGCCATTGTGATATATAATGTCTTTGTAAATAAAAAAAGTTTCATAAATAAAAATAAATATTGCTTTTTGACTAACAGAAGTGCAACATTAAAATATAAAAACTATAAACTGTATTTTTTGTAATGCCAGACTGCAAGTGGGGATGGGGAAGTACATGGGAGAGAGGGAGTGCACAGAGAAGGGTGCATTATACTTTGGGTATGGGGAGGTAAATCTAGGAATGCGACCATTTACTGGAAACAATGGGTGCAAAAAGGTTGATAAATATCCCTCATTGTTTAATAGCTGCTGGCAAGCTGAATCCCACACGGGGTTTTTTTTTATCTGCTAGGGACTCCACTTATAAAATATTCCCAATTTAATCCAACTGCAGCAGTTATTACAAAGTCAGATGGGGGAATCTCTATCTCTACAAATTATTATAGCTATATGAGAGTGACACCTTATTTGTAGCAATGTGAGAGTAGTGAAGACAAAAAATACTACAGGGAAATCTGACTAGTGAAGTGTTTGGGAAATTTAAAAAGTTGGGGGATGATGTAAACCATATCAGCCCAAAACTGGAACATCAGTTTTTGGGATGTCAGCCTTTAAAACCCAACTCGAGCTCATATCCACCCCCTCCCCCACTGGAGCACCCGCATGTATCCTTTCTTTCCAGGTGTCTTTGTTTTGTGTCCAAATACTGTATATCACAATTCTAGAACATTCTCCTGTGAGTCCAGGGTGGTGGTGGTGTGTAGATCCTTGACACAATGGGCATAGAGCCCATGGGTTGACTGACACTAGGCACCATTCAACTCAGAATAGGAACACAGCTGCATTAGTGAGTGGGTGAGTGTGTAGTCGACAATGTCAAAAAGGAGGTGAGTTAAGTAATCAAAGTTGCTTTTTACTTTTACAAGATGCTGGGGAATCCAATTTATAATGTTTTGATTAAGTTGGAATTGGGCTTTAGGTAAGCATAAGTAAACCCGTGTTTTGTAAAAAACAATGATTTGAACATTAGCAAGATGACCATGAAAAACTTGTGTTAGGGGGCTTTTGATCGTATCAGAATTGAGTCTAATCCTATTGAAGTCAATAGTAATGCAAATGTAGTTTGAAGCAAGTTGATGGAGCTTAGAAAGAGATTGATTGTAAGAGACAAGGAGGTCAACTGCAGTTCAAATGCACCTGTCATTTAACTCTCAATGATCTTAGAAGCACCCCCAAGTGATCTTAAAGGCAAATTAAATGCACCTGAAAGCATGCATTTTCCCATTGACAGAAGCCCAAAGACCTTTCACACACATCCATAGACTGCTTGTGCTGGCAAGCCTACTTCTATTTTTTGTATATATATAACCCAGTACCTACCAGTTCCTCATTGTTCACAGATGTCCGGATAACCATTGCAAGAGAGATTCCAGCTTTCCTTGCAGCCAGTGTCTAGTAAGCAGAAAGATTGCACGTTACTCACAGCATAGTGTATACATGACATCAACTTTCAATATATGATGGCAATGGAATAAAGCAGACTGCTAATGCATTATGACAGAATACACTGGAAGAGAGGAGATGCGTAATAATTATATGAATTATAACTTAAAAACAAGAATTTTAACGAACAAGAATATTATGTAAAATAGTATGAACCCTTTTTGATAAACCAATGAAGCCAAGGCAAATTTTTATGCAAACTATTGGCAGAAACCAGTATTATAGCACAGTTTTCTGCTGCCAAGCTGTAATTCTTATAACATTATTAGGTATTTTTTACAGATATGTATATAGCGCCATCAATTTATGAGGTGTTTTACACACTGTTCATTCACGTCAGCCCCTGCTTTCAAGGAGCTTATAATCCAAGGTCCCTATCTTACATACATGCATATACATACTAGTGCCAATTTATACAGGAGTCAATTAACCTGTCAGCATATGATTGAAGTGTGGGAGAAAACCAGTATAAGCATAGGGAGAAAAAGCAAAGGCCATGCAGATAGTGATTTGAACTGTGGCATCTAGTGTTGAAAGGCAGAAGTGCTGGGCAGGGCAATGTGTGAAGTACCCATGTATGTAGGTCTTCATATAGCAATCTCACTGATAAAAAGTCCATCTTTAGAAAGGAGTATTTAGTACCCATGTTGCCCAGGACACAGACAAAAAAAAAATAGCTCCTTCATATGGATTCCACATGCCTAATGCTTGCACATACCTGTGAAAACCACATCCAAATCTCCCTGAAATTTTCCACATTTAAATTATACCTTTTTTTAATAAGCGGGCTCACTGACCAATCATAATGACCTGCCAACATGACACCCTGCCATTCCTGGTGATGTTCAACCTCCGCTACTCATGACATGCTAGATCCTGTTACTAAACAAGCAATCAGGGACCCAGGGTGATATCATTGACCAAATAAGCTCATACATCCAGATGCAAGTGGGGAACAGTCATTTGGCAGAGGCCACATATGGCATACTGGTTTTTGTAGTTGAAGTGGGCTTGATCGCATATTCCCAGCACAGAGACTGAGCTGCCCTGAACAGTCTCCAACAAATGATAGAGATTCAGGAGCCAGGAAGTAAGTAATCTCAATAAATCAAACTGTCCAAAAGGCATGGACTTCAAATGAAGCTTTAGGCAGTACAGAGGCACCTCTGTAAATATAATCCACATTATGGAGCTATTGCACTTACTGCATGTATTACAACTAGTACATGTAAACTGCTTCTAAACAAAAGTGCACATTTTGATTCTATAGAACAAGCCCAACTGAAGCATATGCATGGTACAGACTATTTGAGTGTTCATCCCACAAAAGTAGATTTAGTACATTCAATTATGCTACGTAGAAATCACTGAGACATACAATCATGAAGGCAAAATGCTTTAAAGGTCTATAAAAATAATTCAGAGAGATCACACAATTGGTATGAATATATTCTATATCTATCAGCAGAAATAGTTTTTTGTCCAACACAGTAAGTACACTAGTTTTAAATCCAGATAGTTGGTCAGTGGATGATACAATTGTGTGGAGTTTCAGGATCATAAATATCTCCTATGAATCACAACAGTTCTTGCATATAAAACACTGAAAATGGGTTGAAACCATCGCTCGCTTTAGCCGATCCTATTATGGATGTGCACATGTAAAAGCCTCAGTTTATGTCACTCCTCAGACCATGGCCCCTAACATGCTTCGCCCACCCACTAGGGCTTAAACTCCTCGGCCATGCCCCTGACATGTTTTGCCCCAAACGTGTTAGGAGAAGCATGTCAGCGAAATGTCAGGGCATGTCAGTGAAAAATGTCATCTAAACATGTTAGGAGGCATGGCGCAAGGAGCGGCATTGACTAAGGCTTTCACATGTACACATCCATACTACGATCAGCTAAGGTGATAAGTAGTTTCAAGCTATAATGTTCATTGTTCACTGGATGAGTTTTTCTGACACTGGCATCCCTACTATCCTGAGTGCCAATGGGGCTCAACACCTCAGCCTGGAGCGGCACCACCAAGTAATTATGACCTTTTACTGAAACTGGGTGTCAGAAACAATGTAGTAATCTGTAGGTCAGTTTCAGTCTGCTGGGCTGTAGTATAATATGAACAGGATTACATGATGAGTGTTATCAAACAAGGTAAGCAGCCATGCAAGTGCTTGAATACTCACCATATATTAGCCTCCTCCAGGTGGACAGCAGAGTCATTCCAGTGTCTCCATTGTTGAAAAACGTAATTCACATAGAAGTATGCAGACAGGGTATGAGCCTTAGGCAAGCTATAGATTATTTGATTTTCTTTCCACTACTGGTGGGAGGAAAGAAAATCACTCGATTCCCCCATCAACATAGTCATTATTGATGGGGAGAATCTCTCCTGCAGAGCTATTGTGTTCTGCCATCAGGGAGCCTTAGCCAGCAGTAATCGCATGTAAAAAAATCTGCCCAGCTAGTTGTACCCAAGTTGATCGATGGATTGATTGCCCATAGAGGGATTGATCTCGGCTGGTCCCTGCTGAACTGGCCAAGATTCCATCAATCTATGGCTGGCTTTTGTTGTATCTCATATAGCAAATGCCAAATAAAAATTGCAAATATAAGCCACTGAGAGTTCAACATGTTCATATTCTATCACAGTGATATAGGCCCTCACTGGCTGTAGCATAACACAAAATTACATTAATACATCCATACATGTCTCCGTGGAAAATAAAGTCCTGGTAGTTGGCTATATGGAATCATCCACAAAAACAAATATAAGTAGAGATGTTTTTCACCCAGGTCTGGAGGCTTTGGCTTTAGAGACTGCAGAATCCAAAAGTCTAAATAAACAGAATCCAATAGTTGCCAACCCAATAGTCTTATACTTCTGTTAATTGTAGAATTCACTATCAAATCAGGTAAAAATAAAAGGGCAAACAAAGCACTTCATCCCAGGGACTGGTAGGGAGCATACAAGTTTTATATTAAGTTTAAGGAATGTAACACAAGATTTTCCTTAATATCACAACACAATCTCGAATGCTATAATCACCCTTATGGGATGTGCTGCACCCAATCACCTTTCTCTATAGTTTATTCTTTCTCTACTTCACAGGACATTTGTAAAAAGTTTCCTATAACTGTGATAAACACAAATTTGCCAACACAGTGTGCCGATTTAGATCCAAAAATGCCCACACACAATCCAGAATTAGGAGCTCTTCTGAAAAAAGTGAATCTGGTTCATTTTTTATTCAAAAAGAATAAAAAAAAAAAAGTAGAAAACACAGGTTTTTAATTACCCTCAAGACTCCTATCAGAAGGGGAGCGGTCTGTCATTAAAATAGGTTTGACCTTCTGTTCCCTCTGGGAAGAAGGCCACACAGAGAATGATGACAATATTGTAACAATTAGGTCCAGCCTGGCACTCTCAAATGCTTTAGGCCTAAATCTTCTATTTTTCGATCTTTTTTTTTCAATACCAAAGATGCCATCTTTATCTGCCAAGTTGCTAATGATATTGACAAGTTTTGTGGATACTGACAAACAAGGCAACCTTGACAAAAAGCAACTGGACGCTACTGAACGAAAACTGCCCAACAAGGGCAGTAACATGGTGATAGAGGACAGAGATAAATATGAACCTGCCTGTTTTCTTTTATATGAAAGATATTAAAGTTGCCTGCCAGAGTCCTGCTTGTAGGCAGACCCCTCACATGCACTTTACAGTGTCAGCAATAACCTTGCTGGCTGTCAGAAAGCATGGCAGGAGTGTCAGAGCTGTGCCATTCACAAGGGGAAGGCAGAGAAAACTACCCCCTTGGTGGTAAGCACGGGAGAACCCTTTGAATTATTGAGCATGAATTTTCTAACAGTGGCCAAAACATCTTCTGGGTACCGTTCAACCAGGAAGTTCTCAATAGTGACTCTATAGAGTGGTACCTGTCCCATCTACAACCAGTGGAGAACTTATCCCCAGCTAAGAGATCTACAGAGAATCAGACTTCTACTACTGGATGGGAACTGACTGTAGGAGAACTCGATGTGTGAGCGTTCTTCCACTCCTGTTGAAGATGAGCCTTTTGTGTATGAAGTATCACCTGCTGACCCTGTTGCAGAGGAGGAACTAGAGGAACCAGGGGCGGACTGACCATTTGGAAACTCGAGCACTGCCCGAGGGCCCAGGGTCAGTAGGGGGCCCCATGAGATGCCCCTGGTACCTTTTTCATAGGCTTTTTTGAGTTTGGGCAAGGTCACAGGGGCCCCATGATCCCCTATTGCCCGGGGGCCCCATGAGTTGTCAGTCCGCCCCTGGGAGGAACTGTTTCCTCTACTGGAGATAGACAAATGCCAGGGGAGAAAAACCTGTCAAGTATTCTGATTATGTTATTTGAACTGTTTGGTGTTGACTGTTTTTCTGCTTGTTATATTTGTACCTTGTGGTAACTTTCTTACCTAGGTGAATACCGAGGACTGCATTCCTTAAATGGGGGGGAAATGTAGGCAGTCCCCTCACTTGCAGTTAATAGTGTCAGCAATAACCTCGCTGGCTGTGAGGAGAAGTGGGACAATAACTATCATACTCACTTTTTCAAGCAGGAATGTTGTGTTTTATGCAAATGGATATTTGTGGTTCTTGCTGTTCTGTGGTAACCTGTAGAAGATTTGCTGTCCTCTGTATTTCTCTCCAGCAGCCATTTTTGGAAAGCCTTGTGCTCTGATTGGGCACAAGCTGTATTGGGATTTGAACAGCCAATTTGTTGTGGCTCTCCTATATAAACTGTGCCCAGCCACCATTTTGGGGAAGCCTTGTGCTCTGATTAGGCACAAACTGTCTTGGGATTTGAACAGCCACTTTGTTGTGGCTCTCCTATATAAACTGTGCCCAGCCACCATTTTGGGGAAGCCTTGTGCTCTGATTAGGCACAAACTGTCTTGGGATTTGAACAGCCACTTTGTTGTGGCTCTCCTATATAAACTGTGCCCAGCCACCATTTTGGGGAAGCCTTGTGCTCTGATTAGGCACAAACTGTCTTGGGATTTGAACAGCCACTTTGTTGTGGCTCTCCTATATAAACTGTGCCCAGCCCCCATTTTGGGGAGCACTTGTGTATATAGAATAGAACAGATACCCAGCCTTGCTAGGGCAAGCTAGGCTTTACTTAGGGAGAGTGTTCCAGCCTCAGAGACAGAACAGGGATCCTCTGGAGTCCTGACTATCATCACTGTTGCTGCGTTTGAGAAGAGAGACTATCAGAGTTGGTATATCTCCCTGCTATACCAGGACTGCTGCATTTGTGTCACCTTCCTATGGACACCAGCCTGTGGCAAGTAAACATTATGTGCCCTATATAACACATCTGGGCTTGTAGCAAAGATATTACAGTGTCCAGCAGAATTAAGCTGCAATCTATATCTTCTGTGAATGTACTGTGTACCTGTGGCTTATAAGCCAATAAGAAAACCATTTATCTGCACTTTTGTAAATAGTATTTTCCACTGCCACCTATCCAGCAATTAAAGCTACTTTGTTTGCAGTAACATACAGTGTGATCCCCTCTATCAAACATCCACACTTTACCCTGCCTACTACACTTTGAGTTCCAAGTCTATTTGTTTTCTAATCTCTTATGTAAAATGATAATGTTTCCACGCCCCCTTGTTGATTGACATTGCTGTGAAAAGAGGCTTTTTATATTATTTTCACAATCATGATTATTGTTCTATACTTTTCATTTTATTTGGTACTTTTTTTATTGCCTTTTTATCCTTGTTTTTGTTGATATATCATTCTATTTTTTTTGTTTCTTTAAATATAAGTTTTTGTATTGTTTTTCTTTTTGATTCTCCTTTAACCCTGTTAATGTTAAATATTTTCATTCCGTTTTGTTTATCTGTACATACACCACTACAGTGTTTTGAATATAATTTTTGTTTGAGCTCCATTGTTTGGAGCACAGTCCTATAGTATTGTCCTTGCAGTGCAATGATGTATATACATGCAACAATACACAATGTTAGATGTCCACCTGTCTTTGGACAATTAAAAGTCCACCAGAGATTGCCACTATTCACACGCCACTCTGCTTGTCAAAGGTTTTTTTTTAATGAGATAAAACAAACTACATATGCAACGTTGATGTGGTCACACACAGATATTCCTGTTACTGGTTAGGTTCCCTCCATACTACAGTATACAGCCATTGAATAATACTTGCACACATTGTTTCTCTGCTATGGACACACATTGCTCCTTTGTTGTGGGTGACACAGGACTATTTGAACATCAGGCCCTAATGAGTTGCAGGAAGCTCTGTATCAATTCAGATCAAATCACCTCCAGACCTGTGTAATGTACATCTCTACATTGACTCTATTGTCCATGGAGACATGTATGGATGTACTAATATAATTTTGGAGTTATGCTACAACCAGGGACTGCCTATATCACTGTAATAAGCTGTGGACATGTTGAATTTTTAGTGACCTATGTTTGCAATTTATACTTGCCATTTGAATTTTGTTATACGAACACAACTAAAGCTCATAAGCTGCCTGTATCATATGTGAATTACATTTTTGAACACTGGAATGACTCTGCTAAACACTTGGATGAGGCGAATATATAATATAATATATAAGTATAAAAGCACTTGCATGGCTTCTTACCTTGTGTAATTGCAGCATTTATGTAATCCTGTTTATATTACACTACAGCCTACAAGACTGGAACTGACTTATGGATTACTTGATTCTGACATCTACTATCAGTTCTATTTTATAGGTTAGAAGCGCTGTGATCCAGGGGAGATATTTATATTTCTCTGAAACTTCACACAATTGGGAAATCACTCACTGACTAGCTATGGGCTTGTGGATTTGTACCTACTGTAGTGTTCTTACTGGGCTAGTCAAAAATATAATTTTGCAATAGATATTGAATATATTTATACCGTTCCCTCTGTGATCATTCTGACTTTGAAGTTTTTGCATTTATGATATGTCTCAATTATTTCTACACAACATGATTGTATGTAGTAAATCTGCTTTTGCATGTTGAACGCTTTAATTAGTCTGTTCCATGCATACGCTTCAATTGGGTTCTATAGAATCAAGATTTGCACATTCATTTAGAAGCAGAGTACTTACCACCATCTTCAAGCTGTGATGAACTGGTGCCTCTGTACTGCATGCAGTCTCATTTAAAGTTAGTTTGTTTTGAACAGGTTGATTTATTAAGATGACAAAATGATAGGCCTTATGGACACCAACTCTTACTAGCTCCTTTGTGCTGAGGCACAAAATCCCTGGTGCTTTAGGGCACCTGCACGTGCCATGCACAGTGGCAAATACAAGTGGCAAATACACTTT